>NC_090265.1:31481610-31666610 GCF_040414725.1 Anabrus simplex | reverse complement strand
GTGATTGTTTTGAATAAGCACTGTACTTAAATTATTGTCAATGTTTCTAGCAAAAGTGAGATTGGTTGCTCGGTGACTTCAGTGACTAACTTCCAACTTAGACGGCCGGACTTCAGTTCCCGGTCAATGTACACGACTTTGTTTCGAAATGAAATATCACGTTCGCGTTGATGACGTACCTCATGATTTAAAACGTCAAGCTAGTTTCAGTTCATACTCTATCCAGTGAAGTGAATAATGAAGCTGTTAATGATACATCAAGCAGCCTGTTCACATGTGGATGGTCTTGCGCTAGAGGCAACGCAGTGGCATTAACATGATTTCGAGAAATATGTAGATGATTTTTGGTACATCCCTGACCTTTACTAACAGCAAAAACCTATTTCATGGCTGCAAATATGCTGTAGAAGAACGATTAACTTACGGTACCTTTTACTCACAACCTTTTAACGTCCAAGGTTGGTTTTACCTCGGACTCAGCGAGGGATCCCGCCTCTACCGCCTCAAGGACAGTGTCCTGGAGCGTGAGACTTTTAGTCTGGGATACAACTGGGCTGGAGGACCAGCACCTCACCCAGGCGGCCTCTCCTGCTATGTTGAACAGGGGCCTTTTGGGAGAAGGGAAGATTGGAAGTGATAGGCAAAGAAGAGGGAAGGAAAAGGCCGTGACTTCAAGTTAGGTACCATCCCGGCATTTGCCTGGAGTAGAAGTGGGGAACCGCGAAAAACCACTTCGAGGATGGCTGAGGTGGGAATCAAACCTCCTCTCTACTCATTTGATCTCCCGAGGCTGAGTGCAGCCCGTTCTAGTCCTCGTACCACTTTTAAATTTAGTGGCAGAGCCGGGAATCGAACCCGGGCCTCCGGGGTGGCAGCTAATCACACTATCCACTAAACTACAGGGGCGGAACATAACTTTTTAACAATGAAGATAATTTGAATGAATTGTTCAATTATTAAGGTGTAAATGATCTTGAAAGTCAGTCTTGCACCTATACAATATTGTAACATAAACCGCAGCCCACCTCGTGGTCACTAAGGCGTCGAGTCTCTATAGGCTGACACCGAGGTTAGCCGGTTCAAGTCGAACTGGTTGAAAAACTTTCACCATCAGAATGTTGGCCGGCAGAGTAGAATAGATGGTGGTATACAATTTATAATCACTAGAATGCGTGCCAAACACTGGATTCAAATCCAAACCTCTCCGCAGTTTTCGTGTTTTGTGTATAGCATTATTGAATAACGTTTTATAATCTCACTGACCACTGTACAGTGAATGTTCCTCTGTCACTAAAGCTTAGGTTAATCTGAATTAGCCTGTAATCTTCCTTTCTTCATTTCTTTCCGTTGGAATACAAATATCGCATGGTTCTCTTTAGCATAAGAAGGATTTATTCATGTCAGTAGCTCCTTTTTAAAACGGAATCTGGTTCAGTTTAGCATAAGACCATCCATGTAATCTAGAATACTTGAATTATAATATTTCATTGTGTGTTAGCCCTCCTTCACGGATGGAACTGACGTCTGCAGATCCGCTGTTCACATACAATGTTGTTCAGTACCTTTCTCTTCCTTTACCCCACTGAAAGTCGATCTGCAGATGAATCACATTTTCTTTTAGGAAAACTGACCAACTATACTAAGAAACAGAGTAGTGTAATAATATGTAGACATAACTTTATGAAGGTAGCTGAGAAGATGGAAATCTCAACTGACGGTACAATAAACTGGAATCACGTATTGATGTATGATACACGCTGGTAATATCAGGGACCTAAGCCAGTATCTAGAGCGCCATTGTTTTGTGTTTGCTTGATAGGAAGACTTCAACACAATCAAGCTGTTCCTAGTGGCCTAAACATTAGATATACGCTCTGTGTGTTGACAGATGTTGGGATGGATAACCTCTAACTCCCAGGACATCGAACAGGTCATCACTGAAGGACTTACACACTTAACATCTTTTCAGGGCGTGAAGAGGAAATAATGTAAATACGCTTTCGAGGAAACTAATTTCAATTTTTTTAGAAATTTGGAACTTAAATATTATTATAATTAAATTATAGATAGTGTAAAAACTCCTTGGTTTCAAGGTTGAGACAATACGCTGTAGTCATTTAGAGATGAGCACGCAGCCATGTTTTAGGACTCAAACTCTGAGCAGCCATTCTCTTTGTATGTACCTTTACTACTATCCCTGTCTTCGTATCTGGTTGTTGTTAGTCGGAGAAGGAAAATGATCACTTCCATCCTATTCCTTTCATAATCACTTTAGGAAAATCATTTGATTATAAATATGAGAGCTCAGGAAATTCTAAATTGTTAATTGAGAGAATAAGTGAGAGAACATGACAGGAAAAATGTATGTTATTGATTTCCTTCTGGAATAGGTAGGATTTATACGTCTTCAGGTGGGACGTGACTCAAACATGCGCAGGGTGGGGGGAGGAGCTTCTACATCACTACAGCATAGCCTAACTTCATTACTGACCGTCAGAGGGAGCGGACGGTGAAGATGAGAAGAGTTGTACACGTCTCAACCACCTTAAAGTTGAAACACGTTAAGCACAGATACAGGCAAGTAAGGGCAGAGGGCCACACCTGTATGTATGTATGTATGTATGTATGTATGTATGTATGTATGTATGTATGTATGTATGTATGTATGTATGTATGTATGTATGTATGTATGTATGTATGTATGTATGTATGTATGTATGTATGTATGTATGTATGTATGTTGGGTATTGAGCCCGAAGGCTGGTTTGATCCTTCACAGCTCCGCCAACAGCTGTCATAGATAGCCAAGGCCCCACTGAAGAGGCATACTAGGGAAATGAGGAGTGAGGTAGTTTTCCGTTGCTTTTCTCACCAAGCCAGAAGTTGCTATTACGCTTCAGACTGCCAAGCCAACTGAAATGCATGCACCAACCGACCCTCTGAGCGATATATTCACACAGTTCCATACAGGGACTGGCTCCATAAGGAATGATATTACTAGTATCGCTCATACCTTGGTCACTTTCATATGGTCAAAGCCAAGGACGAGTTTGAGATAGGTCAATGAAAGTAACAAATTTATTCTAATCCATACCAGAAGACATAGTGCATTGTAAACACTACATCTCGCCAGCAAAGGCAAACAGCTGTATCGAGAAAGTAAGTAGTGAGCCACCAAAACGATTGGATTTTTATTAAGATGGTAAGAAATGAACAAAATTACATTTAAAATTTTTGGAATTTTTCTTTTACAATTTTAGAATTCATTAGGAAGTAAGTTTAGAAGCAATGTATTTTGCTTACATCATGTAAAGGCAGTTTTCCCAAGACTACATCGGTACAGCATTTCAGTAAAGTAAAGAGCTTGACCTAAATCCCTAAATTTAAAAATTAGCAGGCAGCAAAACGACTGCATTTCAAATTGAAGTTGCAGACATGATTTGTTCCCACTAAAATAGCAGAGGCGTTAATGAATGAATTGCTTTCGTCGCGCCGACACAGATAGGTCTTTTGGCGACGATAGGAGAGGAAAGAGCTAGAAGTGGGAAGGAAATGGTCGTGATACAGCCCCAGCATGTGCCTGGTGTGAAAATGGAAAACCACGGAAAACCATCTTCAGGGCTGCCGACAATGGGGTTCGAGCCCACTATCTCCCGAATACTGGATACTGGCAGCACTTAAGCGACTGCAGTATCGAGCTCGATAATTAAATATATATATATATAGCATAAAAATTAAGTTTAAAATTTAATCAATGAAAGTCAAAGCGAATTCAGCAGCAGCCGTGGACGAGTTTATTCCACTTCACAATACTGATACAGGAATAATGTGTTGGTATAAACTATTCCAAAAGCACGGTTTCGCCGTTTTTATTCGGAATAAATATTCAAATCAACTTATGATTTTTTCTTCTCAGCAGCTTCAAACCAGAGCTCCCCGTTTCTTCATCAAAGATACTTATTTTTTTAAATATATAGAACATAAATATGTAAAACAGGAAGTTTATTTAGGTTCATAAGAAATCCTGACCTAATTAACGTTCATACGCTGAAACAGGTGTTCAGTACAATGTCCCATGATTCTTTTCTACAACTTGCAGAGTGCGGTTCTTGCGTGTCTTGCTATCTGTTTCTACAGCTACAAATGCACCACCTTTGTTGTATATAGTTGAAGTGGGTGCTGAAGCATGGCTGCGGATTGTACATAGTGAGTAGAGTAGATGAGAACAGTCGTGCGCCGGTTATGATGCTTTACTACTGTAATTAGAGAGACACCGAACCCTGGTACCGGGACCACTCACCACGTTGATGATACTCGTCCAAGAGATGTGGACGTCATACAACGCCGCTAGATACTTTACATCATTTTCCCATTAGCTTGCCAACATAAATGATCGTATGAGCTTGTAATTGAGAGTTTAGAAACATATAGTGATTACTAAATTCCAATTTTTCGACATTTTTCAACAAATGGAGGGATGTATTGCTGACCAGTTCTTGGAGCACCCAGCACTCCTATTAAAGTGTAGTTCAAGGAGCCTTAGGATCTTCTGTACATATTTAAAACTCACCGCCTGTCTATGTTCCTGTGTTCGGTTTCCTTGTTGCCTATTGTGAATAAAGGAAATCGAACAGTACGGGAATCTGTAAAACAATTCGAAGGAAATGATGACACATGAATGATTTCTCTGTTTACGCTGTCTGAATGATCACGAGCTGTGTGTCTAACTGTAGAGCATAACACGTTCGACGAAGAAGACCCCGAGACCACATATCCTGTGTCGCTCAGAAAATAGTTTGATATTTTTAACAGCGGAGACCTTGTGGTAGGTACGTAAAAAGCATTTCTGAGACTCAAATAATTCCTGTTAAAACAAGGAATATTGTGTATAAAGGAGCCCTGTTGTAAAAGCTACAGTTTTCAACGTATTCCCCCATATGAATCAATTTAGTTTGCGAATCTCTGTTTTAAAGCAATGTGAGGACAGAATATTTATTTTCATGAAAGTAGAGATGTGGATAATGCTTAAAATTAAGGAACTTCAAATAACACCATTTCAACTTCAATGTTCGGAAATACAATAATGTGTCATTGAGTAACAAATAAGAAAAACCTGCATACTTTTAACATTAGTTAGGTTTGGAACTATTACGTTTCAGAAGTTTTCGTCTGACCACTGACGATCAAGGTTTATTAAAATCCGTTTCACTACAATAACTAAAACTGGCACACCTGCGTGTTTCACTTAGTTACATTTTATGAACCATAAAGAACACAATCCCTTGGATTCTCAAAACCTGATCGACGTGGATGCAGTCGTGAATGTATGCAATACTATTCAATTGTGTTCTATTTTATCCCCTCTAAAGAGGAACAGTAGACCGGAGGTTTTTCCTCTAGTTGAACTTGTAAACCTCCCATGCTAAAACATTTCTGTTTTATTTTACATGTTGCTTTGTGTCGTACCGACACAAGATAAGTCTCACGGCGACGATGGAATAACTTGCCAAGGGAGATGTTCAATAACTTTCCAATTTCTTTGCAATCTTTTAAGAAAAGGCTAGGATCACAACAGATCGGGAATCTGCCACCTGGGCGACTGCCCTAAATGCAGATCAGTAGTGACTGATGGGATAGGAAAGAGCTAGGAATGGGAAGGAAGCGGCCGTGGCCTTAATTAAGGTACAGTCCCAGCATTTTCCTGGTTTGAAAATATGATACCACTTACAACCATCTTAAAAGCTGCCGACAGTGGGGTTCGAACCCATTATCTCCCGAATGCAACCTCACAGCTGTGCACCCCTAACCTGCACGTTGCTCTTAGAACATTGCTGCGCGGTGTTTCAAGAGAAAGTACAACTAAGCATCCATCCTCTCTTAACTCGAATTAGATGAAAAAAGGAAGAGGCCTAAGCTTTCTATAAACAAAGCCATCAGGAAAAGAAACAGCGTGAAGAGCGTGAAATTAAACACTCCGTAGTCTTCGCAAACCAAGTATCGTCGAGTTCGTAAGAGGATGGTGGTGGTGGTGTAATCCTGAAGGTATCGGTAATAGAAAGTGAAACGCCACGAAGGACGTGAAAATGAAAGAATCCCTAGGGGTCGGAAGAGAACAAGAGTTGACCAAGTGAGATTAAACAGAGGAGTCTAGCACAAGTAAAATGGGAACAATGCCCGACTCAGGGCCTCGTGGTTGCCACCCACGCTCCCAACTTGAGACTCCCTGGGCCCCTTTTTGTCGCCTCTTATGACAGGCAAAGAACGCCGCAGGTGTATTCTACCGGCTCTCCCACAGGATAAAAAAGGAAGAAACCCTGTCAGGCAACTCGGAGGAACACCTTGTTAGTCTGGCTCTAGTCTCAGGTCAATCCAGCATGGGTAACCCTGAGCAGGCACAGCCCTCGGGGTCAACGAGCACAGACGTCTAGGTCATGGTGTCCCTACAGGGGGTCGTAAGAGGATACGAAAATAGAAAACTCCCTGAATTTCACAAACCTAACATCATCCACTCGAAAGAGAACCAGGATACTGACCAAGGGAAGTGAGATATGAAAGATGAATATGAGGAGCCTGGCATAAATAAGTAGAACTAACGCCACACTCAGGTAATGGCCCCATTATCGCCAAACTATACTCCAAACTGAAAGCCCCTAGGAGTTACGTTACAGTCATCTATTACGTTAAGCAGGGGATACTGTGGTGTGTACCTCATGTTTCTACCCTGAGGAGACTCCCATGAATTCTCCCGTTGTCAGCAATTACATTCCTTCCTGTACCATGTACATAAATACTCTGTACATAAGAAATGTGAATGAAAAACTATGCACCTTCACTGTTTCATTAGATTCGCACATTAAATTGTACTTTGAAAAATGAAAAAGTTTCTTTCCTTCATAATTTAATTAGTCACAAAATTTTTGAATAACTGTAAAATCCATCTTTGAAATGTAGTACGTCCAAAGTTTTTCCGGATGTTGAAGCACATTTGTAAATAAGAAGCTACGTATTTGACTATTTAAATCCTATTTATGACCAGCTAGTTAGAAATACAGGTATGATATTTCGTTCCACAATTTCCTTATAGAACTCTTTCACAAGTATCAATCAGTCTACGATTATCTGATTTAGGCTTTCATCTTAGACGAGAACATCTCTGAGCGTAACTGAGTGGTCCTGGTTGGTATTACCTCTGCCCAATGTGTGTTCTGCTTTTCCCAATGATACACATTAGCAAATCACTCTCCCGTCCTTTCTTAGCACAATAAATACCCCTCAAATAATATTATGATAAAGAATTTAAGTACTTAACTATATATATATATATAGTCTGTTAACATTTTCAGAAAAACTTACTTGAACGGAACGTTCAACTAGTGATTGACTATAACATAAGTAGCGTTAGGAGGCGTTAGACAACAGCGGAATGTTGATCAATTGAGCCCTATCATCATTCACTCGTTCCCTAACGCCTCACATTTGTTTTATATTACAGAAATATATAACTAAGTGTAGCGTGTATGTACTGTACATAATATAAGGCTGCCAACTGTGTGTTTGTGTATAGAGACTGGATGTTTATTGTTCAACATGTATCTTTGTTGGTCCCGATGAGAGAATTTCTACGAGCTTCACCCTACTTTGTTTAACTCTCACGTGAATGAGAAGAGATTCTTTTTTAAACTGCCAGCGATGTTGGGAGGGAGGGGACAGGAAGGTCATTACTTTTATGTGTAGAAGAACCATTTGTAAGATAAACTATTTTAAAAATGAAACTTCAATGTTCTGGTTGTGAAAACGTGTAAACTTAATGTTCGAAAATAAATGCTCATTTTATAGTGAAATGTTTAAGAAATTAATAAAAAATAAAACAATGTAAATTTCTATCTGTGTGATGATTTGAATGGTTTGGGGAAACATACTGACAACATGTGCATTAAGAACACTTTGTTTTCTCATACTTGAGTGAGAATTAACTAATGATCTCTTATAAAGGTAAGGACTGAATAAGTTACAAACACACTAGAGTTGAAAAGAGAGCGAGCTGCTGCTGAACTCACAATATTTCATTGTACATTGACAATACAAGAAGTTAAAAGGTAGAAAGTCTCAAATTCACTCAACTCCCTGTCAGTAAGTAGTAAAGATTCTTGATCAAAACTCATCCATGCATTTTCTAGTTGTGACGATTTAATGTTTCGTCTTTAAATTCAGACTAATTTTAACAGTTTCACTGAAATTCTGATAACATTAGTCAGACCGCCTTAGGGTGACCAGACGTCCCTCATTTTAAGGCACTGCCCTTATTTCTCAAAGTGTCCCGTTGTCCCAGCAAAAAATATACGGGACGCATATTGTCCCGTTTATTGTGAACCGTCCCGTATATTTTAAATTACCGTGTTTAAACTTACATTTATCACGTACCTCTGATGCATATTTCTTATTGTGTAATTACCGGTTTTTTGGCACTAAATATGACAGACGTATATGAAATGTAAACAAGGCAACTGATAATCCTGCATGAATATGTGTCATGGCCAGAGGTCATCCGCAAATTTGTGTAAGGCGACAACATGTGTGACGGAAATGACGTCAAAGATAGGCTCCATGGCTAAATGGTTAGCGTACTGGCCTTTAGTCATAGAGGTCCCGGCTTCGATTCCCGGCAGGTTCTGGAATTTCAACCATCATTGGTTAATTTCACTGGCATGGAGGCTGGGTGTATGCGTCGTCTTCATCATCATTTCACCCTCATCACGACGCGCAGGTCACCTACGGGAGTCAAATCAAAACACCTGCGCCTGGAGAGCCGAACATGTCCTTGGAATCTCCCGGCACTAAAAGCCATACGCCATTTCATTTCAATGTTTGAGTTTCATTTGTTGAAATACATGTTCGTGATCATTACTTTTTCGCAAAGGAAGAAGTTCCTTTACTGCAACACGTTATGTACTGAAATTAATTAATAATAATAATAATAATAATAATAATAATAATAATAATAATAATAATAATAATAATAATAATAATAATAATAATAATAATAATAATAATAATAATAATGACGATTGTATCTCAAAAAAGGAGAGAGCTTATAGACTGACTAAAAACAACAACCAGAAATGCATCTCGCAGAATTCCAAAATAAGGCATTACAACGCTGTAGTAAAAACAGAGTGTCTATATGCCAGCGAATGTCTCTCCATGAATGAAACATTGCAGAGCTGAGATCCTAGAAAGGAGAATAATACATCTTGGGCCCAATCCAGACTGGAACCGGCTGGACACTTCGGAACAACAATGAAGTCGACAAAAATGTGGAGAAAATTTCCGGGACCATGAAAAAGAGGATATTATCAATTCTCGGACATTTGTATAGAATGGACAAAACCAGACTAACCAAAAAGTTTTTTGACGACCTGTGGAACAATAATAAAATGACTGCATGGATTAAGGAAGTTCGTAAAGATCTAGAGAAGTGCAGTGTAGATGTTAGACAGGAAAACATTTCGGACCATGATTCAAAATTTGGAAGGTTTCAAGTCGAAAGAACTGCAAAGACGGACAGAGCCTGGACGGATGAACAGAAGAAACAGCATAGCGCCCATGAGAAGGAGAACAGGAGGAAGAAGAAACTTCAGATAAAGAAAAAATTAAATTGTATCGTGATCCTCAGTGGTCAATTCGCAAATAAGAAATTCTAATCTTAAATAAGACCTAATAATCAACGCCAGTCGAAGTGCCCTGTATTTTCGCTTTTAATCTGGTCACCCTAAAGTACCTACAACATTAAAATATTTAGTAAACTTTTTCTGATAGTGTTAATAAGGCTACCTACAACAGTTTAATATTCATTTAATACCTAATAGTCTTAGGTCAGTAATCATATGTTCATTAAAGACTAGCCGAACTAACATTGAGATCTGGCAGGATGTAACAATGTGTGTGACCCTTCACGAAATAAATTGCGAGTTATATCATCCTTTCTATACTGAAGAGTTATTCCAAGACAAATACTTAATTTAAAATATTTCTAAATGACATGAATGTGGGTTAGTATTATGTTTCCTCAGGCCAATTCATTTGTTCCTGTTCCTACAATACTAGGGTACAGAGTGATTCGTGAGCAGTACTTCATCATGTAAGTATATTGTACGTAAGGTCAAAATTAAATCCTTTGTTATATTTTCCCTCAAGAAAAATGATTTTTAGTGAAATTTTCACCTCCTGAAATGATGCTAGACGACAACTATCATTCAAAGAAAAAATATTGAATTTATGGTAATCTACTTTCGGTGTTCACGAATAAGATTGGGTGGAATTTTTAACGGTAAGGTATATCACATATCGCTGCTCCTATGCCAAAACCGCGAATGTGACAATGCTCTTCCTATTTCCCTTACGGCTGGTCACTCTCATAGCCACATATTGCTATAGGCCTACAGTCCATCAGAACAACTTTCGTTGAGTTCACTTTCGTGTGCGGGTGAGTAAAAGAAAAGGAACCTTAAATACATCGTACTCCAGGAGTGGGTAAATATGTCATACAAACATACATTCTTACAGTACAGTGCAGTAAGATCCATTTTCCTTAACACATTAGCATTAAAATGCCGTAATGAGACTCAAATCACGGAAACCTGCCTGGAAGACGGCAAAGGAATTAATTAATTCACATTTCAAGCCTGAAAAAATGTGGAAACACGAATGGTCTCAATCATACCCTCATGCCATTGTCAACATCAGGGATCCAACTACAAAGTTGCCTGAGTTCAACCTTCCTCGCTCCACCTAAACAACACTCAACGGGATGCGCTGCGGAGTAGGAAGAAGTGCTTCTGCTCTGCATCAGTGGGGCTGGAAAGACTCTCCAGCTTGTGACTGTGGTGTTGAAGTGCAAACCACTGAAGGACTACCCTCTGCGAGCTTTTGCTGGTTCCATTCATAGAGAGACCCCTGAGGCACTTTCTTGGCTGGAAGAACTGGTCAATCGTCTATAAGAGACTGAAAGACCCACACATTAACCTTTATAATGTGGAGTTTGTATATATATATATGCGTATATATTGATTATGTACACAGAGTCTATATTTTTGTGCCTGTAAGAACTTGTACATAGTCGATTGTCAACTGTAGCATCATACGCTAAATAAATAAATAAATAAATAAATAAATAAATAAATAAATAAATAAATAGGAAAATGAACTCAACGAAATTTGTTCTGATGGACAGAACATCAGTATGTGGTTGAAAGGCGGGACCAGTCTTAAGGGAAATAATGGATAGGAAGAGAATTTTCACATTCGTGGTTTTAGCATAGGGGCGACCATGCGACAATATCATAATATATCATATGAAGATAAATTTGGAATTCAGGAGGACCAATTGGGGCAAATGTTAATTTATAGGAAGAGGAATTACGGAATGTTCAATTTATATCCACCTTCTTTGAAATGATTTAAGAAAATACCAGGAAACAATTGATAAGGAATCTGCCGTCTACGTAACAGCCCTAAATGCATATCAATGGCGAATAAAAGAGTACGTAAAGTATATAATTTTGTACGGCCATTACTAGCTAAAACCTCTGACGTAGTGGTGGTGGTGATTATTGTTTTAGGAGGAGGTACCTCCGACGAGGGCGGGTAACATCAGCCATCTATTAGAAACTGCTTCTTAATTTGGTTAATATGATTTTCTCTGTACATTTATGTATTGCAGGGATGTTGCCGACAGCACAAACACCCAATCTCCGAGTCAAGGGAATCAACAATTTACGATTAAGATTACATAATCCCTCACCCCACCGGGAATAGAAACCAGGGCCCTCTGAGGTGAAGGGCGTAACACTTTCCATTCTCCAAGGAGCAGGAAATACGTACAGTGTATAGATAACTCTCGCATTTGATCGCTAAGCGGAACACCAAAGCTTATCCCTCGGTACAGAAAGAATAGCAATTGTTACTATAATATCAGGTAGTGACTCCTGGTTATATTCCTCACATACTCTTTAACTGTTTGTATGAATTTGCTATGTGATTTCGGTCACATTTTTTCTTACACAGCAGAGAGCACACATAGCTTCGTGAAATCTATGTGCCGTACAAAATTTATGATTAGAGTTGGTAAGTAATTGAGTAAAAGTAACCGAATAACTCGTAATGATTACAGTATTGTTACTTTGTCCAGGCCAATTCAACCACGCTCTGCTACCACTTGTTACGGAGTTTCCGTGGCTCACAGAGGATTAGGAAACGCCAGGCTGGACAAGGAATTACTTAGAGCAAGTTTGAGTATAATAAATTGAGAAATATTATTTTTTCCTTCCTTTTTTCTACTTTAAAATTGAGAGATAGAAAATTTTAATAAATACAAACAACAGAACAAGTTAATATTGAGATCGCCAGCTCTAACAATGTCTGGGACTTAGAAGTCCAGAATCAGGTACAAAACTTGATATAGTTAACACGTTGTTAATTTACATATAGAGGAGCATTATCGCTCTGAGCAGTTACAAATATTTTACATGAGCAACGTTTGCTCCTAGGAGTTACATTACACAGGAGTCTGAGCTCCAAAAAACCAATGCCTAGCCTCGCAGAGGCATACAGTTTTGTTTGACGCACATTAAAGTCTTCATGCACAGTTGTGGGGAGATGTGGGCTTATCCCGTGCTCAACAGTTACATTAGTCAATGTTCCCAAAGGGAACTAACACAAGGAAATATTTACCCCCTGAAATAAATAAACTGGTACGTTTGCCCATACTACGTGGCCTTAATCGTAAAAAGGAAGGGTTGCACATAACCGGCCATAAACAAAGGGCAAAGAGGCGAAACACCAGCCGCCCTTATATAAATCTATAAAATCCTAAGTGGGCTTATGGCCCGAAGGTGCCGAGGCTAATCCTGCACTACACCGGTGTAACCAAAGGAGAAACGTTAAGGCCAAGATAAGATTTACGCAATTTGGAGGTTGAA
The DNA here is from genome assembly GCF_040414725.1 of Anabrus simplex. Lineage (NCBI taxonomy): Eukaryota > Metazoa > Arthropoda > Insecta > Orthoptera > Tettigoniidae > Anabrus > Anabrus simplex. The sequence continues at coordinate 31,653,633 of NC_090265.1, read as the reverse complement.
AGGGTCAGCACTCTAGTTCCCTTACATTACGTATTTCCCATTAGGGAATAGAAAAAGAGTCCTCAGAATACATTTAAACCCCCAGTTTACAAAGTTACATTAAAAGAAAAACGGCTGAAACCTTCCCCTCAATCTGTTCGCAGGCGCTATTAAACGTCCATAAATTCTGCCATTACCTTGTGTCGCTGGATCTTCCTCAAGCAGGCCTCGCCCCTGCCTCCTGGGTTCACGTCAAGTCGCACTCCTCAGCACTGGAGCAGACAGACAGACCTCACAAGGAATATGCGGGTGGAACCCGGATAAAGTGCCCTGGTTTTATATATCCATAAGGAGAAGCTTCCAGGACGCTTAGCTGATAAGCTGGATTCCTTTACACACCCCCGGATATAATTGGCTAGAAAAAATATTTACCAGGATCTGATAGGTTGATTACAATCGAGGAGAAACCAGCTGAAGTGTTGACAACTTCGATACATAAAAGAAAACAATCCTCATAGAAGGTTTACCAACTCCAAAAATGATTATTACTCTATCAAGTAGTTAGTTCTACTCCGAGGGGGTGCTCTAGGAAATCGATCGTAGAGACATCTAACTGTAGAAGACGAAAGTAGGAGTTTGCAAGTTGAAGTCTGTTGACATAGACGGCCTTAGAGAAGGCGCGCAGTTTAAATAGCTGGGGAAGATGTCACCCTGGTACAATTACAATTAATTTTTACTTTTAATTGTCCCTTTGAACAAAATGTAGTGATTTTTCTTTCTTTTCCCGACTCTTGAGGCAAATTAAAGAAAAATATTTTCAGTAAATGCAAAGATATACTTTCTCCTTTAAGACGTTGAGGATTGGTGATGAGAATTTTACGAACTAATTAATTTATTTGCAATGTAAATGGAAAATTATTTCAAAGTTATTAACTAAAATAAAAACATGGGAAAGGATCATTTGGATAATTGGAAGGTATCATGTTTAGTCTCACCTGGTAATGACAGCAATATAATATCTCTTTGACAAAAAAACACTCAAAATGGAAGAATATATTCCTTTGCCTCACACACTTTTGTATTATTCCAGCCCCAAGCGAAAACAATCAATTATTTCTTTAAGACTTCTTTTACCATTTGTTTTACGTCTCATCGACACAGATAAGTCTTATGGCGACGATGTGATAGAAAAGGGCTAACAGTGGGAAGAAGCGGCCATGGCCTGGTGTGAAAATGTGAATCCTCAGAACGCCATCTTCAGAGCTGCCGACAGTGGAGCTCTAACGCACGATCTACCGGATGCAAGGTCACAGTCGCGCGCCCCTAACCACACGGCCAACTCGCCGGGTTTCCTTAAGACTAACATTTTGTAAAGTAAATGTGATTTTACTGATTATCTTTCGTTAAAGTAATTTGTAATCGTAATTGAGTAAAACATTTCTCAAGTAACTCTTAACGAGCTCAATTACTTTTCCCTTTTACTCTTCTCATCAATGTTTATGATAGAATCCGTGGACTGTCGTCCGTATGACTACATGTCGAAGTTTGTTTCAGTCTATTTCCACTCTATCACAGCGTCTGTGGTGTCTAATTCGAGCCATGTATGATTCGGTTCCATCCTCCTTTCTTCAAGTAGTTCAGCACTCTGTCTACTGAATGGCAGTGGTAGGGAAAATCTGAACTCTTCAATAAAGAGTGGTTCTTCACAGACTTTGTACACTAATCTCGATTAAGTGTTCAAAGGCACGCATTGGATTCGGTTTAGGAATTTTGCCTTTATTTTGTCTAATGTTCTTAGATCGACTGAAATAGTTTTCCCACAAAATTTCGATACCATAGGTAGCAATATGGCTTATTACAGCATCAAACAGTTTTAGTACTGCTCTGTTATTAATAAAACTTCCCCCATGAAGGCGCTGCCACAAGGACGAAGTATGTTTCTACACAGTATTTTGTCTTCTAAGCTACTGGCGAGTTTGCTAGTGTGGCAGACAGAAATAACCATCACAAGGCTCAGGAATAAATTAAGAAGTAGGGGATCCGTGCGAGAAATCTCGCATGTTCATAAAGTATGTGGTAGAGTAGCCCCCTGGTGAACTTCTGGTGAACTAAGGAATACACAAATCAGTACAATAGTATACAGTCTTACTTCCCATTTGATTTTTTTACATGTATATTATCCACTTGAACGGAAGCAAACGCAAGTGCATTATTATACTAACGAATGATCCGGAATTTTTGTTTGTTTTACTATCATTATGTTCTTAACTGATAATTACAGCATACTATAATGACATAAAACAGGCGTCCCAGTAGTCAAACTGTGAAGTGGACAGCAATGATGGCGCGTATTTTCCTACAGCAACAGTATTTGCAAATCGCACACTTCGTACAACTTTTTAACTCATTTTTAAAGAAAGTATCGATACTTATGGAATGAGAATGCAATTCATCACTGCTAATGTCTATTACCTTTCTTTTTAATGCTCATTTGTCACGATCGGTTACTTGTGAGGGTCGCAAAAGGGATCTATACAACTGAAATAATGTATATGATATGGCATGATGTATGGTTCTTCAAATGTTATATAGATGCTCTCTCCCTTATGTGTATTTTGAAGGAGTTTATTGTAGTTTGTGTAGTGATCCCAAGGTAACTGAAGGAACTAGCTAATTCTAGAACTTTACGTTATACAAGAAGGACGCACTAATGCTTTGAAGAGCCAATATTGCCCTCTATTATAGATAACTTCTCCCCACGTGAATAAATGCGAACATCAAGAAGTACTCACTTTCTCCACCGGAGCGCTGCTAACGTACAGTATTTAGAACGTTGGCTATGTTATAACCAGCGCCTCCTAGAGAACAAGGCCTGGCAATACGATTCGTGACGTCACGTGAATGGGCTCAGCCGTGACCACTACGGCTCAGCGCGAGTGGATAGTAGATGAAGCTAATTCCTTACGAAAATTGAAAAACACGCTGGTTAAAGTGCATTCTACGAATATTCTTTCTCGTAGACGCGCATATCGGAAGCGAAATGAGTAATATGGGCCTACCGTAATAATTAGAAAGAACAATTAACAGTGCAAAGAAGATTTTTTTAAGGGTCTTAATACTGAACAATTTTAATAATATGTCTATATGACACTTTCTTACGTATATTTAAGGCTCAAAAATGATCAGTTCCTTTTACAAAACTCGCCATAATACCTCTCTGTGTCGGTGCGACGCAGCAAAAAGAAAAAGCAACCTTCAACAAAACTGAACTTGCTGATAAAAGATAAAAGATTAAAAACAACATGTAAGTACAGAAAATGTTATTAAATAAAAATAATAACGTATAAATTACCCTACTTACAGTATATTAATAGCAGTCCAGGAACATACAAGCTGTAATGCCCAGTGTTGTCGGTCATGAAAACAGGTAAACATTCTTTTTTTTACAATAGAAGCCTCACATAAATTAACGGGGTGAAAAGCTCACACAATTTGGCTGTAATGCAAAGAGAATGATTACAGTACATGCCAACAATAGTTTGTTCATCAAGTCATCAAAATTATATTCGCATTCCCTAATGTAAATAAATATACTTATATGATTTTGGACCCTGATTCAAATAACCAGAACAGGGAAAAAATTGAAATTCTTAAATTTGAAAGTAGCATGCCAATTCTTATAACATTTGAACTGACCTTCACCCAGACATTTTCTGAAATTGTTTTCAATTTAACTTCACCAGGTTGCTTAAAATTGAAATGGACATGAGGCGAACATGATATAAGAAAATATAAAAGGAAATCTCTATGAAAATTAATTGTTAAAATCCTAAGAAACCATATTAAGAACTTGCATCCCTGCTATTACATTAATAAAAAAGTAGCAGAACACACACTGAACTACTCATTTCATGCTTTATGAACCAGCTGCATTATATAGATATGACACACATGAGATCAATTAAGTAATTAATCCCCAATTTTTCACAGATGCATGTTAGATTCATTACATAACAAAAGCTGGAAGGAGTACTTTCTCCAAGAGGAAATTCATAACCACAGTGTGAATAGGCTATAATGCTGGAAGAGGAAATTCATAATTGGTTTCACAATTACTCAAACAGGAATTTTTACTACTGAAGGAACTTACAGTGCTTAGCCCTGAATTCAGAGTTTACACATTCCCTTTGAATGGAATTCATAGAGGTACATCAACTCAGTGATTAATAATAGTAATGTACTAAAAAAAATGAGAAAGCTTCAGCTTACCACAGACAAAAGGAAAGGATGGTTAATGATTCTGTAGGATATGTGCCACCATGGTAATGAACCGTATTTGTTAAATGACAAAATACCTGTTTAACATAAAAGGTGCCCCCTCAAATGTAACATCACTCCCTGAAAACATAACACCTGGCAATAAATATGATAAAATGAAAGTGCTTTTGTGTTATTACTGTGTTCTCTTCTAAAGAAACTACTATGGAAAATAGAGCTACTAAATTTGTTCCTTTTCAGTGCAGTTCCAGTCTTGTTTTACAGATATTGAACTTAATTTTTCTTTAAATTCCTGGAAGTTCTTGAAAGAAACAGTACTGACATGAGCTTCATAGGTCTCTAAACTTTGAGCAAGAGCCTTCGCCAAACTTTCATTGTCTACTCGACAACGCCTATCGTCTGGAACTTTTCGGTGGGCAGATGTGATATCAGACAAGTACTCTGGGCAGTTTGGAAACTGAGAAGGAACAGCTCCCAAAACGTTTAGACCAAGTTAGAATGCATTCGCCTAGATATAAATGCGCTCGTCTATTAATTCATGGCACCACTTACTTCACAGGACCATGTCATGTCTTAGATATATCTGGTTGATTTTAATATAAAATGAATAGCACACAAGGAGACAGAGAAAATCATTGAACTTATAATAATTATACACAACCTAACATAATTGCAATAAACACAATAACATTGTTGTCTAGCCTGAACTAAAAATATTAACCCACACTAAGTGGTATTTTCCCTCATGCGATATAATAAACAGAACTGCCTCACTTGCAGTTAAGGGTCCAGCACAGAAGGAATACTTGAAAGCCAATACCTTACATGCCTTCATAATTTAGGCCCTATAAGTTTTCCCAGAATATCACTATACCCACAACAGTAGTCCTATGAAGTAATGTGAATACTCAGCACATCCCAAACTAAATGTAATAACTGGTCAATTCAATACAGCAAATGCTTAAACCAGTAAGATATAAATCACCCTAAAAAATTTACTACTTCATTCATAATTAGCAAAGATATAAGAGACCTATCCACAAAACTTTCACAAGCCTTGGATTAGATAAAGGTGCAGTCAATAATTTCCCATTTTTCTCATCACACATGCTGGTCGTCCTTTCAACCTCATGAGTTTTGAAATGGAGCTCGCACACTTACAACACAGGGCTCCATTTCAAGGACCATTCTACAACTTAAGTGATTGAATGATTGACATCATATATAATACATTAATAACTAAGACATACCTTTGCATTTTTGGAAGAAACGAAATCATCTCGGCGAATAGCTCGTAACCACTTAGCTCTCTCAGAGTCCTCAGTTGGAAACGAGAAAACACTCACTTTAGGGCCAGTGCGATAATTGCCCTTACAATTTGGAACACTGCATTTCTGAGGCATCGTTATTCATAATTTGAAAAACAGTGATGGCAATTCACAACACACTATTAAAAATAAACTCAGTTCTAACCTCACGTGGTGGCCATGCCGGCACTTTAAACACAATTTATCAATATTAACAATTTATAAGTACTATCACCTTTAACTGAACTTACACTAATAGGAATATTAAGCGAGTGTTAACACACAAGACTCGATTAACATTAATATAATCGATGAAAAACACACATAACAGGGAAACGTCCTCATACACCAAACAGCAACAAGCTAACTGAGTTACTGGGATGGGCCTCCTTCAACATACGTCATCAGCTACTCTCATTCGTATTGCCAGGCCTTGTTCTCTAGGAGGCGCTGGTTATAACACAAGGCCTGGAAATAGAGCCCATAAAACGCTATCGAAGTGGTCACACTGAAGTTCAATACCGGACCGCTAGGATCGCTTTCTTGCCCCCTGTCTACCAGGTTCGCGCTTTTAAACGTGTTTATTAACTGAGTTGGTCGTGAATGTATTATGTATTAGTCTGATGTTAAGCATTCGCAGTTCCAGTTATGGTTTATTCACGAGAAATTAAAGGTAGTGGAATTTCGTTTCACAAGCTTCCAGTGAATGTTCAATGTTCGAAACCTTATACAGAGGAAGTATTGCGCATGAGATACGACTTCAAGCTGATGAAATTAGGCCTCTGTTCCTAAGTTTTGATCCGTGTTACGTCATAAGAATCGGGCGATCCCAAAACTTGTCACTGGACGTTTTTGTAAACAATGCTACCGAGACCGGCGATAATTTGAGAGGCCTCTTCAAACTCAGAAATCTTAAATTAGGAAACCAATCAGAAAAATAATTTGCCCAACAAATTTGGAGAAAATGAATGTAGCAAGAGCTAAAAAATATTGTATTTTCCTCTGAAACAATCTCTGATTTGAAAAGTATGGAGGTGGTTTGTCCCGAGAGCATAAAACACACTTTAAAATAAACCATTTTTAATGGAACATTTTATGAAATTGTTCGATGCGCATGGCGTCTGCAACATCTCACATGGGACATATTCCAGAAATGAGAACAAACGAGCATCTTTTAGTACCACTGAATATGGACACCTCAGTTGGTTAATCAACGATTTTCTGTCATATATTAAGAAAATTCAAATGCATTCAGAGAAAGTAAAAACGTTTCATGAGGGAAATGTATCAAGCATAGATCTTGACTACCCAATCCACTGTGGCCTGCGTAAAATACCTCATAAGTATACATTTGCATTATACATTGACGAGGAACCTAACAAGCGATGACATCGAGCTCTCCTTCAGCTACCTAAGACGCCAAGCGGAATATAATGACATTATGTTTAGTGTAGCAAAAGAACAAACAGACTGTAAAGGTTGTTTAGAACATATCTCTTTTCCAGCTACTCAAAGTCCAACATTGGGTCTTATTCGTTTTTAAGATCGAGGAGCCCTCAGATACCAAAAATCATCGTCTTTGGCACTTCTGCAGTGAACTATGGAATTTGTCACCTCCGCTACGCAGTACTTGCCCCGATGATAGTTACTGAAAGGTGTACTTTTTTCTAAAGACATGTTCAACAGTGAAGTTAAGTGTAGAAAGTTTAAAGACGAAAAACCACCTCTTTTTCTACTATGAAAATTTCTGAGACCTCTATTAGACAACATTTCTTCGAGCCACTCAAGTAGAAGAGAGAAAGTTTTGAAACTTGATAAGAAGCCGCTCAAAAGATAGTTTTGAAACTTCAATGACATATCCAAGCCAATACAGCACCGCTCTATAAGTAAAACACTGTCAAAACTCGCAAAAACATTCAGTTCTTTTTATTTAGGATATAATTTACTTCTTGACATATACGGTCATACGAATACAAGGGGGCAAGAACGCGACCCTAGCGGCTGAATGGTGAACTAGGATGTCACCTGTTTCCATAAGTGCATTTCAAGGCCCTGTATTATAGCGTAGACAACGATTCAGAACGAGCGGCACGCAGTTACCACAGCTTTTACATTCGGATGATTCTCCTGTTCATCGGCTTGCTGTTTAAATATTTCACCCTCTCGAAACGTTCGGTCGCTTCACCTCCGATGGTTTTTTGAGATAATTTGGATAGGAATTTCGCATTACTTGCCCTAGTTTCTCGGCATGATTTGAACTGTCGTTTGAGTCGCACTTTAAAACCTCCGAAATATTTAAAATAGGGGGAACTGCGGTAGTCAAAGTCGTACAAGCTCCAGTATGATACAAATTTTGCATTTTCAAGCACGAAATCATTTATAATATTTATAACCCACGCCAGACCTTCTGATGTATAGAAGAATACACCGATCTTGCTTAAAAATAATGTCCATTAGTGGAAAACTGCATTTTTCTTGTTGAATTAGGCTACGGCTTAATTCACAAGTTATTCTTTTCTTATTTCGTTCACTATGAAACCACTGAGGAAAGCAACTGATAAAAGTTTTATGGACACTATCTCCAGAGCTGTAAAATAAATAAGGGTATTAGGTTTACTCCATAATAAGAGTATGGTTGTTATTTTAATACTATTATCTAATAACCAACAGTAAACATATTTTGTAAAGTGACTATAAGTACACTGGGGCTTCTGAAGATCTTGCAGGATTTCTGTCACTGTTTCTGGAATCTTAGGAATCACTTCCGATGCGACTGACTGAGATGACTTGACACAGCTAATAACATTCATCTCACGAGTATGGTGATTTCGCCGTTTCAAAGGAATTCCTATCTTCAAAATTCTGCTATGGGCAAGTACTAGAGCCTTTGAATCCAGCATGCCATGTTGCCTGAAGTTCTGCTAAAAATGCTAAAGCACATTTCTAGGGAATCGCTGTTAAATACTCCAGTTAGCACAAAATGAAATCCCGACGACAATAAGTATCGGATAGAGATAACTGTAGAACACGTAGTCAGCCGAATAACCTCGTAAGTTTTATTGCTGAGAAAACTCACTCCTTACTCATGGCATGCTTCCTTCACATCCTCAAGACATACAGGGAACTCTCTCCAGCCAGTAAAGCCTGTCATAATCTGTGTTGAAAAAAATGGACCTTGTCAGGTCAAAACTTAGCGTTGTTGTAACTGCTAACATCATGGATATTGAACCATTTCTGAATTATTTTCATGAAGTATATGGTCGCTGTGCAGTCTTGGAACGACTGGGCTTTTGGATGTCCAGAATATTTTTGGAGATATTCCAGAACAGTTATTACTGGTGTCCTTCGCTCGTTTCATATTCATTTTTTTTTTCTGTGTTGTTTGGGCTTCATATTTTCGAGTCAGAAAGCGAACAGGTTTTACCACTTGATTTGCTTGAAGTTCATATAAATTGTCTACGTGAGAGCCACTTATTTGTGTCCTCTCCGTCAAATATGGTGTTCTCTAAAAATGTGTTTCTTACATTCTTTAAAATGTGACATAGGTCAAATGCAAGAACTAAGGGTCGGTTCGAGTAATTTGCGGCTTTAAAATCTTGCTATTTGAAATTCTTCTCATCATAATAACGGTGATCTTATGATTATCAGAAACTAAATGTACTACAAGAAATCCACAAGCCTCAATGTCTCTGATTACAGACAGTGTCAAATTATACAGTTCCTTGACTGAGATTCGTTTGGTGAAGAAGTACGCGGCTTGCGGTCTGTACTTAGTGCATAGCTCCACTATGATAAAACAAAGCAAATTATTGGCGAGATTTTCAGATTCGCTCTATGCTTGACGTTTTTAATTTCGGATATAGTACAGTATTATCTGGAACACATGTGGTTTGGTCACCAAAGAAAGTATCTAGATTTTTGTCATATTGCAAATGTCGTTTTATTGCCTCTTCATCCACTATCAGAGAACAATCATATTCTTTCAGCCTCATTCAAACGTTCAGATTCTAGGGTTAATCTCACTTTCACAAGGTTCCTAACTCCTGAGCTATCACCCAAATACCTGGACAGTGTACTCTTAGAAGGCAACTTGAGTATATTTTTCCCAGCATACCTGTAACCTGTGATATGCATTCCCGCACTATCTGTGTCTTACATTGGATTCTGTCCATCTAGGAGAGCATTTTACAAAATTCGCAATTTGCTCAAGAAAGAATGATGACTTGTCATTTGAGGAATCTTGCTCGGCTGTTTTAATTATTCGTGACAAGGTATTATGATAATTGTCGTTATGAGCCTCCAACTCCTGAATAGTTTTATTGAATTCGTTCTCAAGACGTGAAAGTTTAGCCCGTGCTCTTCACAACTTGAGTCGCAATTTATTTTTTTCTATTTTGAGCAACTTCTCTTCTAAAATGTCACACTGGATATCAATGGAAGGATGACAGTCGTCATTTGCGGGATACTCATACAGGGAGACACCTGAGGTATTGCTTCCTTCACGGCTTGCTTCAGTTGATTCATATTTCCGTTTCTTACCTGGAGCATTGAATGGTGTTTTATAATAGCTCTACCTTCTAGCTTGATGTGTTGAAATTCGTAAGATGGATAAAAAGGGAAAAGAGAGGGGCCTAATTTGATTTCTTCCATTCGTTTGTTATCATGGCATCTGTTGAATAAAACTCACTCCAAATAGCGGATTTCTTTTCACGTAGTATTTGAAGAGTATGAATGTAGACGTCAATGTTTAGCTGATGCAGTCCCGTTCTAATATCCTCAATGAAGAAACTCCCTCATAATCTTGTGAACCATCCTCGATGGCTATGTTTTCCCCTACTTCTAATACTCGTTTCATGAAATGTGCCTTTACCCTCTCAACCTTGCTCTAGTCTCCGACGATTTCATATGTTGCTATTAGACATATAACCGAACTAAATAAGAATATTGCTGTTCCTTGTTGCTAGTTCCTGGAAGTTTTTGATGGAATAAATTGCTTTTATTGCTGCTGCTCCCTTATATGTGTATGTGTATGTTGGGTATTCAGCCCGAAGGCTGGTTTGATCCTCTGCAGCTCCGCCAACAGCTGTCATAAATAGCCTAGGCGTCACTGAAGAGGCGTAATAGGGAAATGAGGAGTGAGGTAGTTTCCCGTTGCTTTCCTCGCCGAGCCAGCCGCTGCTATTACATATCAGTCTGCCAAGCCCACTGAAATGCATGCACCAACCGACCCTATGAGCGATATCTTCACACCATTCATAACAGGGACTGGCTGTATAAGCAATGGTATTACTAGCATCACTCATACCTCAGTCACTTTCATATTGTCAAAGCCAAGGGTGAGACTGAGACAGGTCAATGAAATTAACAAATTTGATATAGCCCATACCAGAAGACATAGTGCACTGTAAACACTACATCTCGCCAGCAAAGGCATCTCCCTTATATATGAATACTGAATGATCCGGGCGTAGTAACGAGGTTGTACAGAAAGGTTAAAGATCTCTACATATGGTTATGAGGGCATTTAGGGGTTGTTGAAAGGATGTAAAATAGAGGGCATATAAGTCTCTGGTAAGACCCCAGTCGGAGTGTATAGGACCCGCACCAGGATTACTTGATACGAGAACTGGAAAAGATCCAGAGAAAAGTAGCACTATTTGTTCTTGGTGATATCCGACAAAGGACTAGTTTACGAAAATATTGCAAACTTTCGGCTGGAAACACTTGGGAGTAAGGAGATGAGCTGCTCGGGTAAGTGGTATGTTCCGAGCGGTCAGTGGAGAGATGGCGTGGAATGACATTCGTAGACGAATGAATTGGAGTTGAGATTTTAAATCTAGGAAAGATTCTAATATGAAGACAAAGTTGGAAATTAAGAGGAGCGGCAAATAATTATTCATTTACAGAACGAGGAATAAGAGATTGGAATAATTCATCAAAAGAAATACTCGTGAATTTCCAAACTTTTTGACAATATTTAAGAAAAGGCAAGGTACTGTAAACAATTATTCATACGGAATCTGCCATCTGGGCGACAATCCTAAATGCACATTATGATTGATTGATTGATTGATTGATTGATTGATTGATTGATTGATTGATTGATTGATTGATTGATTGATTGATTGATTGATTGATTGATTGATTGATTGATTGATTGATTGATTGATTGATTGATTGAACCTAAGAGAACTGAATTTCACGTTGGGAACACATAGCTGAAACAGATAATTTCAAGTATTTAATTCGTCTGCTCTCCCAGGATGGTAGTATTGCAAGTGAGATTGAATCAAGTTACAGCAAAGTTGATGCAGTATTCTGTAAGGTGGAAGTCAGCTCCCGCACAAAACCACCGTTACACAGGTCTGTTTCCTGACCATTTTTGCTTTATGGAAGTGAAGGCTGGGTTGCCTCAGGATATAGCATTCATAAGTTAGAAGTAACAGACATGAAAGTACCTGAAATAATCGCTGAGACAAGCAGGTGGGAACAATAGCAGAAGGGTACTCGGAATGAGGGGATAAAGGCTTAGTTAGGAATGAACTCGATGGATGAAGCTGTACGCATAAGCCGGCCTCGTTGTTGGGTTCGTGTGAGGCGAATGGTGAAAAGTAGTTTAACTAGGGCAATAATAGCCTCGGTCATGGATCGTAAGAGAAGTAGAGGGAAAATAAGACGACGATAGTTAGACTCAGTTTCTAACGATTTAAAGATAAGAGGTATAGAACTAAATGAGTCCCTAGAACTATTTGCAAATAAATAATTGTGGTGGCATTTAGTTAATTCACAGAGACTTGCAGACGGAACGCTGAAATACATAACGTTCTATAATGAAGATATATTTATTAACTTTGTATTAACTCTCGTGGCGGTAAAATTATAGGCTTTTTATTTGGTACACTTGAGCATCTAAAGCACTAGTCTCCTTATAACTCACCGGAATCAATTATCTACCTGTTTCTTGTAATTTACGAACAAAAAGTACGTAATGCTCATTTTTACTCACAAGAAATGAGGTTAGGTTACGTTTATGCACCTCTGTTTAAAACACTGAATATGATCAAATACATCATTCTTGTACCACCGCTTAAAAATATTTTCATTTCTCAATCGTAACTGCTGGTCACGATTATCCGGTTCGTTCCAGGTGGTGGTGGTGGTGGTGGTCATTATTGTTTAAAGAGGAAGTCCAACTAGGAAACCATCCTTTACACAACACTAATCAGAGAGATAAAATGGAAGGGGTCCTACACTTCGAAAAATGAAGGTATAGGCCGAAGACAAGGGCCACGAAGGCCAGAAAGACTCCCTACGTCTCGAGTGCTCTAATACCATCGGGGTCGGGAAAGAACAAGAGTTGACCAAGGGAGGTCGGATAGGGTAGTTGAAAGTGAGGAGCCTGGCACAAGTATGTGGAAGTAATGCGAGGACTCAGCTGAGTGTTCAACTCACATTTACAACTCAGGAGCCCCTGGAGCCCCTTTCAGTCGCCTCTTACGACGGGAAGGGATTATCGTGGATGATATTCTACCGCCCCCACCCACAGCGTGTCTACCGAGGCAGAGAGATTGGCTTGATAGGAAGAGGAATGAAATTTAAGAAGGTGAGAATAGAAGGGTAGAAGTAGTAATGAAGAATAAAGAGCACAGACACCCTCAGGCAACTCGGGGGACACCTTGTTAATCTGGCCCTACACAGAGGCCAATCCAGCATGGGTAACCCTGAGCTGGCGCAGCACACCAGCCCCCACAATGACGTCAAGGTCTTGGTGTCCCTAGAGTGAGGATCCTTCCAGTAGTAAGGTGCGTTAGCTGGTTGGGGAAAATGCTAGAATGAGCGTCATTATTTAACTTCGAAAGTTTGCGTGGCACTCGGATTGCATCACAACCTTCTATGGGTATCATATTTTCCCTAACAATAAATTTGGTATCAACATCACCATTATTAACCACAGTCGTGGGGGGAACTTTGTGACCCTCTTGCAATCCTATTAAGTGACAATACATACAGTTTATATTATGTAACAGTCCATTATGTAAAACATGGAGAAAAAAAATACATTTTTCTAACAACATTATCAATTGGTTCGAAGTTTTACCTATGAATGTACCTAATCGATTGTTGTCTTATTACTGGGTCTTTTGGAAATCTGAATACTGAAGTGTGTGCATTACCCCTGTAAGTTAATTGTACTTATATCCAGGCACACAGCACATACGACCCATCTGACTGCACTACAAACATATTGCACAGGTAAATGAAAATATGAAGAAAACAACTTCAGAGAAGATGTGGTGGTAGTGATTATTATTTTAAGAGGAAGTAGCCTACAACTAGGCAACCAAACTTTAAATAACTCTAATAAGAGGGGAAAAAATGGAAGGGATCCAACACTTTGAACAGTGAAGGAATCGGCCACAGAAAGACAAAGGCCACAAAGGGCGTGAAAATGAAAGACTCCCTGGGCCTCGAGTGCTCTAATACGGTTGGGGTTGTAAAAGAACTAGAGTTGACCAAGAGAGGTCTTAAAGGATAGATGAAAGTGAGTAGCCTGGCACAAGTAAGTGGAAACAATACCAGGAGGCAGCTAAGGGCCCCATGGTCGCCAACTCACGCCCCCAAGTGAGAGACCTTGTGGGCCCTTTTAGTCGCCTCATACGACAGGCAGGGCTACCGTGCCACTCACACCCACAGGAGGATGATGACTTAACAGACAGACCATCTGGTCATTCCACATTCTATACTGACAAGGGAAGGTTTTTGATGACATGATGCAGCTACCAGATAAATAAGCAGAAGTATAATAACACAGGCTTGGGTACGCTCATAGTGCCATTGTCAGACATTTCTACGAATGAAGATCATGGGTGCAAAGAGGCTACATGGTGCGATAAACAGGGACTGCTATAGGTTATATATAATAAACAATAGGCAATCGAATTTCATTGTGGTGAAGTCAAAATGATTCTGGAAAAATGCTGTAGCTCACGAACATTATATCTGCTTATTGCTATGAATGACGGCCAAATTCGTGGCATTATTGACATTATTGATTTTCTCCCAAACTAAATTAATAATACTGGCCAGTGTAAAATCGTGTTATCCAAATATTGCAACCTCCTTGCACCAGCAGGCTCTTAATATAATGTGTTTGGATCTGTGACGACGTTGTACCCATAATTATAAATCTCAACAGTTCTGTGCTATATTCTTTGGTCTGTGTAATGGCGATGAGATATCCTTAATGCAACAAACATATTTAGTTACTCTAGTCTGGTAATTGTTACCTGACTTTCAAATCTCTCTCCAGTCATTGTCGGTATAGTACGAAGAATGAGGATAATGTTAAAATTCTAAAAATTTGTTTCATTTTGTCGTAGCACCTTACGACACCGTAGCTGATCTCTTCAACTCAGTTTTCAATTCCATTTGGTTGGCAGTACCATCGCAACCAATGACACCCCTTCCTATCTCTCAGCTTGCAAAAAGAAAAAAGAATGATCACTACGGATAGTAGCCCATTTCTAGGAACGGTTTTGGTGTGTTACTGGCAACTCTCTTTTACTAACAATTACAAGGTAAGATTTGCATAATTTACTTTCAGCTATAATGGTATTAACGTTGCGGGTCTTTCGGTAAACTTTCAAGTAGTGAAAGTGAATTCGGTTCGTTAAGAGATAAAGAGGAGCACCGTTTATGTGTGAGCATCGCCTTTCTTAAAAGATTAGATTTTATATTATGCAGTTATGCAAGTATCATTTATCACAATGGAGGAATAACGCGCAATGTGTATACATGAAATAAAATTGACATTTTATTTACAAAACTTATCTTAGATGAAGGTTGTCACAATGAACAAAGCATAACGAAGTAAATGAAATTATAATTTGGCTTATAATGATTTTATTCATTACATTATTCTCATAATGTATTTAAATTGCAAAAGTTATAACAGGTAGCAAGTATTTGCCAGTAATGACATGGAACCTCGTAAAGCTAACAATGAAATAGTTCGTAGTTCCGGAACGTATAAATTAAACTGCTTCCAAAAATTCACAATGAATCGAAGAATAGTCCCTCGAGCTCCTATCATTAATCCTATCACTTTATTGTCCTTCAACCCAAACTCAATTGAAGATACTTTTCTTTGGGAACACAGCTCTGCGTTGTACCGTTGGCATATATTCCCCACACAATTCCCAAACACATATTTCATCTGGTTCGTGCTAGTACTTTCTACGACGCAGATTGTAAAGAAATCCATGGACAGCGAAGCGCGTTATGGTTATGTTGCAGTTCGCAGCCAGAATTCATCCATTTTGACGTCATCATGGTGCCTGTTCGCTAAAAATCTATCCATGTATTCGCTTTTTTCTTTAATCCTACAGTTCCTTAAGTAGGGCTTGGTCTTGTGTCACTGACAGCAAAGGTATTCTTAATGGCAATTCTTCTATATAGAAAGGTTATCTTGTGAGCTCATAGGTTAGTTTCGAAGGAGCGTTTTTGCAATAATTTAACAGGTGTTCCCAGATAATGTCTAAGGCGATGTCATGACCAGAATAGAGCTATTGCTGTCTCTATAGATAATTGTCGAAGGACCTTGATGTCGTTTATTGCTGCAGCTGCTCTGTCTCTGATGTGCTTGGTGAAAATTCTTCCGTTTGTGTGAAGAGTCACGCCGAAGTAATTGTAGGAATTGACCCTAGCAAGTTCGGTATTCTTGTACTTAATGTTCTCTGCAGCTGGGGGGTTCCCACCTCTTCTAAGTGCCATTTGAACTGTTTTCTCTGCATTAAGTCTTAGAATGTTTATATGCGACCAGGTAATGAGTTTATCTTCCTGTAGCGTTTTATGTGACCTTGATGATAAAAACATGTCATGAGCAAATTTATAGACTTCGGAAGAACTGGTTTGATCTTCACAACTTCCATCCGTATAATCTTCAGTTTCCTTGCTGTATCAGCCCTCAAATTGTTTTCTTCTTTCTTGGTGATCATCAGAGGGTTACCCAAATTTGGATCCCATAGTTCTTCTTTTATAATACTACTTCTGTTACGAGAGTCAGCTTGTCCTCGCCTTCTTGTAATGCAGACATGCCATACTCTGCCTGTAATTCATGTCCATGCTCAAAGGATGATGATCCTTCTACCTCATTTTCCATGATCCATTCAGGCTCACGTTGTCAATGTCTCATCCGATGGTAAGTTGTAAGCATGAAGCCTGTCTTCTGTAGCGGAGAGAATAAAAATGAAGGCAATTACCAATCAAACTGTTTATGAGAGTCAAGTCAGGACATGTTCGATGACAGTACTCTTGACTATTAGTTCCAACACGCAGCAGACAGGTTCATGAACTGCACAAACACGTAACAGGTCACATGAATTCCGAACATCGACTCCTGTTTTCTTGCATCATGCTTAGTCTCCTCGTAAACTGTCAAGATTCAGCATATAAAGATGAGAACATCTTCACTGACGACTGATTCAACGACGTCCCTTGTGGCAATGTTGAACAATATCGGACTTAAAGGATCTCCCTGTAACATTCCTATCGTCTGCTAAATTTCCTCTGATCATCGATGTAAACAAAATTTCTCGATAATAATGCGTGAATTATCCTACATAGGTAGTGGTCCTGACCTGTAAGTTGGTCATGTTGACTCAATAATACAGTCGAATGCTTTAGTACAGTCTATAAACAATACATGAAGTTTTCCTCATGAAAAGCAGAGAGCTTCAGTAACGTTTTCCATCAGGCACTGAGTGGTTGAGTGCCATTTCCGGAAGCCAAATTGTTCATCAGGTATCATTCCGTTCAAGCTGTTAGTCGGTTGACTATTAGAGTGGACATGAGTTTAAGCCCCGAATTCTCCAAAGCTATTCCGCGATAAGAATTTGAATCATCCGTCTTGCCTTTGTCCGTGTATAGAAGTTCGATGTTAAAATATCTCCATTTCTCTGGTTTCTTAGCCTGAGAAACGCACGGTTCAGTAAAACTGTGCAGGTCTCAGCTCGAAATGCTCTACTTTCCTTCAAGTGCTCGTTATATATGCTATCTGATCCACATGCTTTGCCGTTTTTCATCTTGTTACTTTCTCAGTTGTAAAGGGTTCTACTGTAGCCTGTATTAATTGCAGCGTCTAATGTAGTCTGAGAGAAATGAAGGTATGGCCTTGGTCTGTAACATAGACGTGAAGTGCGTTGTCCACCTATCCATGGGTATTTCCGCGAAGAACTGTGGTGTCCTCGGTTGGAGGGCTTTGGGTGGCTTTGCCTTGGCCTGTTCCAATAATGTCCTTTCTTGTGCTTTGGGATATTTGCTTCTCTCAACCTAAGGTTCGTACCTTTATAAAAATTTGATTGAAGCGTGTGACGCCAAACACATTACAACTCCTGTCCACTCTAGAGGGAAGTACCAGTAGACACAGGCATTTTACTGCCCGAATTAGAAATGATAACATTTTTTCGTACTGTGTTATGCTGGATACGTTCCTGTCTCAGTGAACATCAACAATGGGTATCAGTGGGAGATTCATGTCTACATAGCGAAACACTGTTATGGGGATAGCACAGGGTCGAGTGTTGTCACAATTTCTGGTCTCCGTATATATATGAATGACCTATCAGAACAGGCGAGGAACTGTTAATATCACTTACACACAAATTAGATCCAATGGTACGAGTATAAACACCAAGCGAATGTTATACAAGAGGCAACAACGAAATTAAACTAAGATCTATTAAACATGCCAAATTAGAAATATAAAATAATGTGCCGGTTATCAGAAGCGCTGAAAAATCTACAGGGCTTAATTTTTAACAGTTGACCCCGATGCCATCGACCGCCAGCCGCACCAAGAGTCGCCCGGTAACGGCCGCCATCTTGCCGTTCTCAGCGCGGTCCGACTTTTTGGATATAGTCGTGGACCCACCTTTCTGCGGTCTCACATTCTGTGTATGGCAAGCAAGCAGAACAGACGTGTATCTGGTTCGCTGCGAACTTCCACACTTCCTTTTTGCTGTTGCGATAAGACCTTACAGACATTAGAACCTGAGTGTTCGCTCGTCCTGCTGGGTCACTGGGGGAGGCGATTTAGACCCTGTGAGGTCGCTCGTCTCTTCTTCTTATGCACATTGGCTTTGGAAATATCTTGGCTAGCCGTTACCCCTGCGAGACAGCAACCAGCTCAGACGACTCGACCATTGTTGGCGGAGATTGAACTCGGCTTGTTGCCGGGAGGAGATCCACCTCGCTCTGGGCTCTATTAAGCCCAATTTAAAATCTACCACCCACGCGGTGCACTGTCTCGGGTCCTGTCGTGGGGACACTACTATAATAACGTTACCTGGCCCGACACAGTGCCCAGCTCGTGGCTAAGGGCCACCCGAGGCGCCGCGGCGCTGCCGCCGCTGCTGTTGCAACCAAAAGATTATACCCAGTAACTGTAAACTCCATTCACTCACCATGGAAAGTGAAAGTAAAGAACTGAAAACTCTCCCACTAATACACATTAATTCCGCCCAGCACTGGAGGGATCTCAGTCTATTTGTGGAAAGAGCACTAAAACATAAACAGTTCCAAATTCAACCAACTAGGACCGGAGCTAATGTCCGTGTTCAAAGTAAAACAGATCACGCACTACTCACAGGCACACTCAACAAGCATGACATGAACTACTTCACTCATGCGTTAGAAAAAACTAACAGAAAATCAATAGTAGTCAGGGGACTACCAATTGATCTGACCCCCCAAGAAATTACCAAGGACCTCATAGAACAGGGATTCCAACACCTTACAGTAGTACAAATGTACAGAAACGTCGAACAAGAAGACAATACAGTCAGGAAAGCACCAATGCCACTCTACATCATTAATTATCAAACCACCCCCACCAATAAGGACCTCTCCGAACTAAAGGAAATACTCAACATCCCGATCAAAATTGAACCCAAAAGAATAGATGAAGTGCACCAACCCCAACAATGTTACAACTGCCAAACTTACGGCCACCTCAGGACACACTGCCACTTAAAACCTAAGTGTGTTAAGTGCGCAGGACCACACAAGCCAGCTAACTGTCAAATGCGGGGTTCAGAAGGGCTCAAATGCGCGAATTGCGGAGAAGCCCACCCCGCCTCCTCCAAGCGGTGCAAGACATACCTAGACTACATGCAGAAAAGACAAAAAGCTACCACACAAACACCGCAAATCACTACCACCAACACCCCCCCCCCCCGCAATTCATTCCAGCCCCACCCCCCCTTACAAACCGCTGGAATGTTCCAGGTTTCGCGTCAGAAGTCCCGGACAACGACGCAGAACCGAGTAATACAGCCGACCAGACACATAAAACATGGCTGGAAAAGAACTTCCCTCGACTGAAACGTACCAATCACTCACAACAACAACTACCACCAACACAGAAACCACCTACTCACAAAACTCGCTCACTACCAGAAATACACCAGGATCAACGACCAATCACTACAACCAAAAACAATACACCCCCCCCCCCCCAGACAGCCCACAACACAACAATACCAGCCACTCTACCAAACAACACTACACAAATCCCCCCTCCCCCTCAAAAGCCCCCCCCCCCCACAAACACACCTCACCCACCAAACGACAAACTTTTCACAAAATTTCCCATCTCAGACAGCACCCCACCCTATGTAAAATACATTCTGGAGACACTTCAAATACAGATGAAAACATTCATGGACAACTTTCTCACAACAATACAACAGCTTAATCACTCCCTACTACAGTTAGCCTTCCAACTCTCAAACACCAAAACATGGGTAAGAGACCATTAAGAGTTTCCTACTGGAACGCAAATGGTCTCAACGACCCGGCCAAGAAGGCGGAACTCACACACTACATCACACAACACGACATTGACATCATACTTATACAGGAAACCAAGCTAAAACCCACAAAACGATTCACACTCCGGAACTACAACATTTACAGGACAGACAGGGACGGGGATGGGGGTGGGACTATGGTCGCTATTAAAAGACGCATTTCCCACAACCATCTCTTACTACCAGAAACACAGCACATAGAAGCAACAGCCATACAAATCCAAAACGGACCAGACACACTAACTCTCATATCAGCATACCTTCCACCCAGGAAAAGACTCATCACCAGTGACATTGACATCTTACTAGACCACGATCAAGTTATACTAGCCGGTGATCTTAACTGCAAACACTCTGATTGGCACAGTAAAACCAACAACACATCTGGCAATAAACTACGTAACCATAACTTAAACAACGACTATTTTATTATCGCCCCCGCAGAACCAACATTCTATTACTGGCACAACAATACACTACTTTCCGACACTAACGACATAGCCCTACTGCGCAACGTACCAAGTAACATTACAATTGACACCATGCAAGCCCTACGATCAGACCACAGACCCGTACTCATGCAGCTGGGAGTAGACCCCTATTACAGAAACACGCACAAGAAAATACAAACACATAGAATAGACTGGGACAAATTTAAAGAACAACTCCACTACCTACAGGAATCGAACCCCATACCCACCCCAACAACAACAGCAGAAATAGACACAGCCATAACCGATTTCACAAACATTCTTACCACCGCAGCTAAAGCTAGTACACGACCAAAACCAACAGCTAAACAAGGACAGCTACACGAACTACCGGAACGCATAATACAATTAATACACGACAAAAACAAAGCCCGTACACTTTTTCAGAAAACAAGAACACTACAAAACAAAATACAATTTAACAGACTACACTCTAAATCCAAAAAAGAAATTAAAAAATTCTATAACGAACAGTGGACCGCTAAATTGCAAAACCTTAAACCTAATAGTGATAATAATAATAATAACCTCTGGCGAACAGCAAAAATTTTCACACACACAGAACGCCCAGTCCCTCCCCTAGTAAACTCAGCCGGAACACAAATAACTTCGCATTTAGAAAAAGCAGAGCTACTAGCTAACACACTAAAGACTAACTTTACTCCTAATACTCAGCTAATAAACAACGCCCACGATGAACAAATAAAAACCAAAGTAATAAACTACCTACACTCGCCGAACCACTCACCCGTCTCCCAATTTAAACCTATTGAAATTAAAAACATTATTAAAAAGTTACCTAATAATAAAGCTCCAGGGGAAGATGGAATACCATCATTACTGCTAAAAAAACCTCAATAATAACATGATAAATATCCTAACAAACATCTTTAATGCAATGCTAAATCTTGAATATTTTCCACATCAGTGGAAAATAGCTAAAAAAATCTGTTTCCCCAAACCAGGTAAAGATCACAAAAATCCAGCTAACTACCGCCCCATAAGCCTATTAAGCATAATCTCTAAAGTCTTCGAAAAATTAATTCACAACAGAATAAAACACACAATTTATAATAACTTAATTAATGAACAATTCGGATTCAAACCCCAGCACTCAACCACACAACAGCTACTAAGAGTCACGGAACACATAACACAAGGTTTCCAACATCACCAAGGCACAGCTGCAGTTTTCCTAGACTATACACAAGCCTTTGACAAAGTACACCACCCATACCTTATATACAAACTAATAAAACTACAATTACACCCTACATACATTAAAATCATTAACCAATACCTCACAAACAGAAAATTCTTCGTACACCTAGAAGGAAGGAACTCCCAGCTCAAAAACATACAGGCAGGCGTGCCACAAGGCAGTATTATCGGCCCGACCCTGTTTTTACAATACATTAACGACATCCCACGTAACGCACGCACCCTCACAGCCATCTATGCCGACGACACAGCAATCCTTGCCAAAAGCAGAAACCCAGACCTAGCCACAGAACACCTGCAACAACACCTACAACAACTCGAACCCTGGCTCACCAAATGGAAAATACAAGTCAACATACAGAAAACAAAGGCAGTACACTTTACACGCAGAACTCGCCGCCCCCAACAACAATTAACACTCCTAAATCAAAACATAGAATGGGTCCCCAAACACAAATACCTAGGAATCACACTAGACACAAGACTGAACCTACAAGAACACGTAAACCAAACACTACAGCGAGCCAAACAACAAATACTAACACTCTACCCACTCATACACAGCCACAGCTCATTATCCAGAAAGAACGTACTACTAATATACACCTCATTCATCAGACCTATCATCACATACGCACTACCAGCAATAGGCTTTCTCTCCAGAACAAATATACAAAAATTTCAGTACATACAAAACTGGGCACTAAAACTAGCAGTTAAAAACTTCAACACAAGCATTGCAGATCTACACTCCATTACAAAAATACCTTACATACTAGACTTCGCTCTCGACCAAGCAACGAACTTCTACAACAAAACACAGCAACATAACAACCCATTAATCAGATCACTAGGCCAATACGAACCAGACCATCACGACAAAATACATCGCTTACCCAAATACATATTCTTAATAAAAGACATACTACAAAACCCAGACTAAAATACACCAAGACATAACACTACACACCTAAACAGTTATACACACCCAACAAGATAAGGGCCGTTTTTCCTCTGTAACCGTTGCCACGAACCAAGGACCGCTGAGGCGAGTAGATGCTCTCAATCTAAATTACAAGTATCTAAATTACAAGTGTCACAAACATCCGACACACAAGAATAGCATCCTATTCTAGCTCACAACCCAGCATCAGGGCCCGATACAGTTAAGAAACATCGGGCCTGGTCAGAGCTTGGATGGGTCACCATCCAGACTCGGCCCCTGTCGCTGGACCACACCAATTTAGATATATTCCCACACAGCCATGGCACTCTGAGAATAATGTTGCGTTTCACCATATTACCACAAAACCGTAATCAACTTACAGTACAAAATTTCACCATTTTCTTTTATTATTATTATTATTATTATCATCAATTCTCATATACCTATTATTCTTATACCCTATTTTCTACTACAGGCCAGGTGAGGAGCGCTACATAGCGCACCGGTACTGGCACCGCAATAGGCACCCCCCTAGGGGGTGTCCAAACAGACATATGGTGCGGTCTCACATATACGCTCCGGCTGCTCAACAGTCCACCAGTCCAGTCCAGCCCAGTCGACTCACTGCTAGCCGGTAGGGCTGTGTACTACAAAGGAGCAATTTGTCAACAAGGAAAGAGCGATTTGTCTCGCACTCGGTGTGTGCTTGTTCGCGACTTGTCCCGGCGCGACCCGGTTTACAACTACACCTGGCGCGACTGGTACCCCCCAGAGTGCACCCAGCCCTGGTCCTCTTCGGAGTTTGACCACTAGTGCTAGCTCCTGTCTCTTCCTCTCCCTCCCTGCCCTTCTACCTAATCTTTTCTCATTTCTTCTTTCTTTCATCTACTCAATATGGACATCCCCGGTGGACCGAGCAGCTGGGGCCCATATGTGAATTTTAATCTTCCGATGAAAATTGAATTTCTTGATTCTGACCCCTGTCCCATGGACAATTATCTGGTCATTCCCCCCCCCCCCCCTTCAGAACCCACCCCCAATGAACATGAAATTGCTCAGGCAACGCATAGCCGCTACTCTCCGTTCCTCTACCAAATTAATCCATAGAATAGATGAAAATGCTGACTCCCACGCAATCTTCGTCCTCCCCCGAGCCCAGGACTCCCTACCTGTCCTCTCCAACCGCCTAGCTGGTAAAGGTATTCCTTTCTCCCCCGCCGACAAACTTCCGGGATGGCAAGAACTGATGGAGGCACTCCTGGATTCGGAAGATGATGAGGAAGAAGAAGAAGACATCGCAGTGGATGACCCACCCCCGTATCAGCATCCATTCCACTACACTAGGAAGAATACTTCTTCCCCCATAAACCCTAAAAATAGCTTCTTCATTATCCCGCTTACAAACCCTGGACCCATACCTGCTACCAGAAAAGCCGTCATTGAAGCCATAGAGCCGATCCTGAGCAGTCACATTGCCGTCATTGAGGAGACACATAATAATCACCTCCTCATCACCCCACTCAACAATAAATTCATTCCTGCCATCCTCAAGAAACTCAAAATTGCCGATATCCCATCTCCGATTCTAATCGATCCGGTTATTATGTCATCCCAACCAATAATTTCCAATAGCAGCCACCAGACGCCTACCACCCAGGACATCGAAATTCAAACCGACCCCATCTCTGTCAGCTCACAACTGAATACCCAAGATCAAGAAATTCAAACCGACACTATCACACCTTCCGACCCTGACACCCAGACTCCCCCCACCCCTCCCCCATCACCAAGAATCGACTCTAGCCAAGAACCAGAGCAAACTTCACCTAACTTCACCAGCAGTGCCACTCAGACACGCCGGAGAAGAAGAAGAAGACGACGAACGCCAGTTCAGAAGACTACTTCGAACCCTGAACCAGTCACTCACCGTACCACCCCCCCTCCATCCCCCGCCCCTCCCTCGTCGTGCAGTGTTTTAACTGTCTCCAGCTGCATCATACAGCTGGGACCTGCACCAACTCCACCAGGTGCAACCGGTGCGGCGGCCCCCACCGCTACACTGACTGTCAGGAACCTCGCGACCAGCCGAGGTGCGCAAACTGTGATGGAAAGCATGCGGCGTCGTTCCCCGGGTGCCCGTACATCAAGAGAGTCATCAAGTCGCATTACAAGAACTCCAGGCACCTGCACCGACCAAGATCTCCACCACCACATCTCAACCACTCCAATTTACCGCCGCGCCACTCACCAGCCAACCCAACCAACCAGGACACCTCTCCAATAATCCAGCTACTTCTTAGTCTTCTTTCCTCTCATCTGTCACCTCAAATTTCCCACCAAGTTCCCTTCATGCCCTCCCGGCAGCTAATAATCCCGTAACCAGCTCACCCTGCTTATCGCCTTGCCACCTTCAAATTTGCCTTCTTCATCGTAAACCATACTACTTAACACCTTCTTCTGACCTTGCCCTCTAGCACTAGTATTAGATTACTAACAGTTCAGCGAAGAGGGGGTTTCAGCTCTGACATGGCGGACTTGTTCCGTCATAGACAGATAGATTTTTCCCCCGCTATGTATATGTCGTGCTGGTGCTGATGCGAGTTTTTCGCACTTCCGCTGCAACCGACGAGTAGAGAGGCCTTCTGTTCGCCTCGGGACTCCCGTGTATTTGATCACAACAAAAAAAAAAATCTAAGTACCGTTGTTGTATTTAATTATTGAATCACTAATTACTAATATTAGGTGACAATATATGGCAATTTAAAAATTTAGTTTGGAAAATCGCGTCAAATTACTTGATGGAACGGCGAAAGTATGGTCGCTGGTTTAATGGTACGCCAGTGTAAAAGTCTGGGAACCCCTGCAATACTGTTTATGATACAATACAATATCGCATTCTTGCTGCTGGATGAGCAGGTTTTAAACAATGGGCCCGTCGAAACCTGTACGGTTTGTGTTTTAGCTGCTTTGTTGTTTCGTGTGCAGAAAAAAAGGAAACCTCTATTTATTGTGCCAATTTTGAGAGAGATTTATTCGGTGATTGTTCGGGATTTGCACAAATTTCGTCAAGCTTTTCCCATGTTAAAACTGTCGTTTGCGTTTTCGTTTTTAGTTTTCCACTGAGCCAGTACTGTACAATTCATTTACACTATTGTGAATGCTGTTCTAGAAGGTGGTGACACTTCACCGGGGAAGTTAACACGCACCCGACGAGCTGATTTGTATTTAAAATACGGTTTGCACAAGAAGATGCGCTACTATAACGAAAGCATCTTTGCAAAGGAACAATCCTCTGCTTCGACCTTGGATTGAACACTCTCCAGTTGTGAGCATTCGCCGTCGCAGGCTACAGACCGGCTTTCATGGACAGAACCGGTACGATCGCGCGCCTGGCAGAAGGAAAACGGTCATCGGTTAAGAGTTAAAAATAAAGCCCTGTAGACTCCGTAAAGAACATTAGAATAATTTTCGATAAGCATTTAAGGGGATTTAGAAAGCAATTTTCGGTACATTTTTGGAATTTTCGATATTTATGCCATGTTTAAAAATGTGCAATTTTCTGAATGAAATTATATATAAATGTTTAAAACTCGCATGGAAGTGTGTTATTTGTATTTTTTAAATAATGTCTGCACAGGTCGAAAATATTAAACATCTTGCATATGCGTTACTTCGAAACGCGCCAGCTTCTCATCGCTGAGTTCCGTGGTTCAAATCCCGGTCACTCCATGTGAGATTTGTGCTGGACAAAGCGGAGACGAGACAGGTTTCTTTGCGGATATTCCGGTTTTCCCTGTCATCTTTCATTCCAGCAACACTCTCCAACATCATTTCATCTGTCAGTCATTACTCATTGCCCCAGAGGAGTGTGACATGCTTCGGCAGCCGGCACAATTCCTATCCTCGCCGCTAGATGGGGGCTCCGTTCATTCCATTCCTGACCCGGTCGAATGACTGGAAACAGGTGTGGATTTTCATTTTCATGCGTTACTTCAAGGTGAAATAAATTCTGTTATTTTTCAGGTGGTTTGTTGTGTTAGAAAGGAGAATTTGGGTAGTGCCTATTGGTAGCATTGTAGAAAGCAATATGGCTATTGCTCAGAATATAAACATGTGCTTTTTTAAAGTTCTACCTGTATTTTGAGTAATAGTCAAGAATAGTCAGGTACATTCGTTCAAATATATTTAAAATGTCGCAAAGAAGAAGTGTTTTCAAGAAATGTACGTTTCTCGTGGCTAGGGTTTTCAGTACGTAACTGTACATTTCACTTTTCGGCTGTTAATTTTTATTCCTTCTAATCAAATGGTATGGGGTTATCCTCTGTTTCTCTGGGCCCCGTGTCACATTAGGTTTATTCTTATGTAATGTCATGGGATCGCATGGGTGGTTTCAGCATCCCTTTTTCATGGTGTTGGCGTAATTTTAAATTTTTTCTTTCTGATCTTTTGATTAAGTTAATCAACCATTTTCACTAATTTTTAATAATTTCAAACTTTAAATTCCGTTTCTGAACATTTACATTTTTAATTACATTCTTTCTCATATCTCACGGGCCACTTGGAGTAGAGTATTAAAATTCCAACGGAGTTATATAAATTCGGTAATTTTTTAGGTAGAAGGCTGTGGTTTGATTTATTAGAAAGGAGAAATTAGCATTTGTAGCAATGTAAAAACCAATATGGATTTTGTGCTTTCTTTACTGAACTAAAATTAATTCATAATGTTATGCAAACCAAATTTATTTAGGTGGAAGTACAAAAAAAATTAAATAAATATGCATGTAGTTAAAAATCTGTATGTGTGACTGTAGTCCAATAAATTTACTTCAGTACACTAAGAACATTTTCTAAAATGTCCAGTAAATATTTAATATCCGTTTCTGTAGTGGTTTCTGAAATAATGGGAAGCGAATGAACAAAATTTAGCGTTGTCGATACAGAGCTTTCTATCTTCCGTTAAGTTGGTCAAAATGCGTAACAAAAATTTGTCAACATGTCGGCTGTTCGTCACACTCGCTGTACAAAATGAGGGACTTCCTACCAGTCTACATGTGCTAATACTTCTTTTATTTAATTGTGGTGACGTACTGTATATACCAACTTACCTTATTCACTTGGCTGGTCTTCAAAGGCGCATAATGCCTCCGTTCGATTTATTCTAAATGTTCCACTCCATTTCCTGGTTAATAATTAATTGACAGACGTAAGTACCACGTTGTTTCTCTCCTTTGTAAAATAGTTCAAAAAGGGCGAGTGGCTGCGTGGTTTGGGTCACGTAGCTGTCAAATTGCATTCGGCAGATGGCGGATACGAACCCCACTGTCAGCAGTCCTGAGGATGGTTTCCCGTGATTTCCCATTCCTATCCCATCATCGCTACAAGACCTATCTGTGTCGGTACGACGTAAAATGAAAAACAATCTGCAAACAGGCAAATCTGGTTACCTTAGAATAGGTTCCAGCTACCTCCCCTTCATGGCCACGATTCTCGCTCATCACAGCAGTATGTAAAACAAGGAGCTGAGGAGTACTCTAAGGTGTGGAATATGAAAATTAGTGCACAGAAAACCAGAGTAATGGTATGTAAAAAGGGAAAAAATCAGCAAAGGACGAATAATGGTATCTTAAAGGAATAATTTACAATTGCAATACGTCGCAACGACACAGATAGGTCTTGTGGCCACTATAGGATGGAAAAGGGCTAGGAGTGGCCTTAAGTAAGGTACAGCCCCACCATTTTCCTGTTGTGAAAATGGAGAATCACGGAAAACCATATTCAGGGCTGCCGACAGTGGGGTTTGAGCCTATTATCTCCCGGATGAAAGCTCACAGCCGCGCGCCCCTAACCGCATGGCCAACTCTCTCGGTTCTTGAAGGAGTAAATCTGTATATAGTTAATAAGATAGAATATCAGGAAACGGGAGGGATGACCACCACAAAGTCTGACATTGTTTCCGGTAATTGATCGTGGCTCCCCACCTTCATTTTTCTCTGACCTCCCTTGACGAATTCTTGTTCTCTTCCGACCTCGACAGTATTAGCAAGAAGTTTGCAACATTTTAGTAACGCTACTCCTTTGTCGGAAATTACCCAGAACAAATCGTGGTCTTTCTTTTCGATCTTTTCCACTTCTCCTAAAGTTTACGTTTGAGTTCATTTCTCGGAAAGGGTACTCTTCCTCATAGAGCTTTGTACTTCATTTCGTTCTGAGTACCTCCAAAATAACGAATAATGTCTGGCATGTATTAAACAAAGTTGTATCAGAATAAGAAAATATAGAGCCAGTCATGTCTGTCAATTTGCTTGCAGAGGAATAGGAGGAGATATTAACCATAGACAGGAAGCTATTATCATGTCTGAGCTTTGATTAAAATAACTCTCTTCATGGGATCACGTGGATGTATTACCCCTGAGGGTGGGGGCGGTAGAATAACACCCACGGTATCCCCTGCATGTCGTAAGAGGTGACTAAAAGGGCCCCAGGGGTTCTCCCCTTGGGAGCGTGGGTTGGCGACCACGGGACCCTTATCTGAGTCCTGGCATTGCTTACACTTGCTTGTGCCAGATTCCTCACTTTCATCTATCGTATTCGACCTCCCTTGGTCAACTCTTGTTCTTTTCTGACCCCTACGGTGTTAGAGCACTCAAGGCCCAAGGAGTCTTTCATCTTCACGCCCTTCGTGGCCCTTGTGTTTCGTTGGCCGATACCTTCGGTCTTCGAAGGATCCGGATCCCTTCCATTTTTTTCTCTGATCAGTATTATATAGAGGACGGTTGCTTAGTTGTACTTCCTCTCAAAACAATAATCACCATCACCACCACCTCCTTTGGTCGACTCTTGTTCTTTTCCGACCCCGACAGTATTAGAGCACTCGAGGCCTAGGGAGTCTCCTCTTGCTGGTGGGAGCGGTAGAATAACACCCACGGTCTCCCCTGTCTGTCATAAGAGTCGACTAAAAGGGGCCCACGGGCTCTTAACTTAGGAGCATGGGTTGATGACGACGGGGCCCTTAGCTGAGTCCTGGCATTGTTTTCACTTATTTGTACCAGGCTCCTCACTTTTTTCTATTCTACTCTACCTCCCTTAGTCAACTCTTGTACTTTTCTGACCCCGACGGTATTAGGTTGCGAGACCTAGGGACTTTTTCACTTTTACGCCATTCGTGGCCCTTGTCTTTCTTTCGCCGATACCTTCATTTTTCGAAGTGTCGGACCCCTTCTGTCTTTCTCTCTGATTAGAGTTATATAGAGGATGGTTGCCTAGTTGTACTTCCTCTTAAAACAATAATCACCACCACCTCTCGTGGATGTATTCTATGTTCTATTTTTTAAAGTGTTTGTTTCACTGACTCAGATAGGTCTTATGGCAACGGTGTGATAAGAAAAGTCTAGAACTAGGGCCATGATTGAGGTGTAGACCCAGCATTCGGCTGGAATAGAAATTGGAAACCATGGAAGAAAAAATATCCTACTAACTTCCGAATATAACATCGCAGTTCAGTGAAATGCGTGTATTCTATTCACCCAATTAATTTGCAAGGCTTCGCTAACCGAGCAGATAGCTGTGCGGCAGCCCTGAAAATGGTTTACTGTGGTTTCCCATTTTCTCACCAGGAAAATGCTGGGGCTGTACCTTAATTCACGGTCGCTTTCTTCTCACTCCTAGCCCTTTCCTATCCCATCGTCGCCGTAAAATCTGCGTCGGTTCGAAGTAAAAAAAAGTGTAAAGTTCGCAAGTTAACAACCCCTGGTGTTTAGTACTTTTAGCCGCCTGTAATGACAGGCAAGAGATATGATACAGTTTTTCTACGAGACTACCAGCAGAGAGAGAGAGTCTTTGACAAATTCTAATTTCACTACCATCTCATCATTTGTATGTCTATCAGTGAATAAAAAGTATGCCCTATTCTTTGGCTGACTTGTCAGCGTTCAGGCCTTCGATTCAGAGGGGTCCAGGATTCGACTCCCGGCCAGATCGGGGATTTGAATCCCGTCTGATTAATTCGTCTGGCTTAGGGACTGGCTGTTTATGTTTGTCGCGACACTCTCCTCTTCATACTCAGACAACACACCATAGTACCATCCACCACAGAAATACGCAACAGGAAGGGCATCCGACTGTAAAACAGAGCCAAATTAACATGTGCTACACGGGTGGTACCCGCGACTCCACAGGTGTGGGAAAAGTGATTGCAGCAGACAAAGAAGAAGAAAAAAAGTGAATGAACTATACAAACAATAAGGATAAAAGATAAGAACATTGCGGGCTTCTGTAATTACTGTGAATCAGGGCTGCCGGCGGTGGGTTTCGAACCCACTATTTGCTGAATGTAAGCAAGCAAATAAAATTGTACTATTAATTCTCACTGAAGCCAAACTGTCAACGTAAATATTTTTAAGAAACTGATCCTGCATTTCCTCAATATGGCCAACATGGTTTCCCTCATCACTCGGAAGAGAACACTAGTTGACAATAGGAGGTCGGACAGAAAAAGTGGAAACGAGATTTCGGACACAAGTAAGTAACAACAACGTCAGATTCAGCTGAAGGCCCGTGCCCAGCTGACTTCGTTATTTGAGGGTTTCTCGAGAGGTAAGCCCATGATGAAAGCTGTCAGTATGAGATGAGAATGTCGGGGGTGCCTAAACCACATGCCTTACTCGGTGCATGAAGAACCAAAGATTTATGCTCCCACAAGGCGTGAGGGCGAGCCAGAGGTCTGCGTGACGTCACCGCCACCCTGGTGCGGTGATTGATGACGTAGGCAGTGTGTTCTTGTTCCAGGCGGTCCGCGTGTTGGGGTGAAAACACTGACTTGTGTACGTCCCCCTTTCTCACTAATAGCCCAGCTGGTGGATGTTGTCAGCTCTCTGGAAGGCGAAAAACTCCCCTCAAAGATACTCAACATCTCGGTCAAAATGGGGAGCGTAAACCTAGTTGTGTGGAGCAGTAGAAGTACAACATTGCGGGTTAAAACCCAGCCAGGGGCTTTGGCTGGCATGTGGCTTCCGGACAGTGGGAGCGACTGGAGGACGGGGTGAGGGGGGCGACACTTTGTGGAGAGAAAAGAAATACATTTTAATTCCATTTTAGCCGCCTGAAACTGCGAATTATAACAATAATTGTCCAAACACTGTTGTATTTTCAGCGAAATCTTTTTCATTTATTTAATAATTAAGAAAAATACTTAGCGGAAGTACGCTCAAAATGCTGTTCGTCGCAGCTGACCGACCTGTACAGCGCCACAGCTGGTAGTGGAGACCCGCGTGGCAATATGTAGCACGTTCTGCGACGAACAGTAGCAGGGTTCAATCACTTGCCGCACGCATTCATACCGATGAAACTCTAATGGGGTTTCGGTTCCCCTTCAGGTAGTTCCAGACACTTGTGATGTTGTCATTCCTTAGCAGACAAAGTGGGGTCCCCTTAGGTAACAACGAGGAACATAAAATTAAGCAATTTCCTCAATTGTGCCCAACGTTGAAGGGCTAAAGGGCTCGGAAAGGATTCAAATTATGAGTCTTGGACAGCTCTAAAACAAATAATGGAAAATTACTGCCAGCCTAAAAGCAGTTCCGGAAAAACAGCCTAAAAGTTTCTTTCTTTATTCGTTTTCTTTTTTATTCAAATCCTAACCAAATTAACTTATTAACATAATTCTTTCTTTAATGTGTTCCTTGGTTCAATACCCTCAGGCATTTTTTTAAAATGTCCTCACCGAATGGCGTTATAAGCGCTTTAGTGAAACTCTGCATTGACTTACATTAGCGCTCGTAGTGATGCTTAAGTGAAACAATGATTTGATTTACATTAGCGCTCGTAGTGATGCTTAAGTGAAACAATGATTTGATTCACATTAGCGCTCGTAGTGGTGGTTAAATGAAACAATGATTTGATTTACATTAGCGCTCGTAGTGGTGCTTAAGTGAAACAATGATTTGATTCACATTAGCGCTCGTAGTGGTAGAAAAAGGCAAACTGCTAATATAATCACCGCCGTCTCGATCCTTCTATACTGCCTGCTCTATGCGAGCCTTTTTGCGACTACGCTGCGACAAAATTTCTCCGCTAGATGGCAGACATAGACGCACAATGTTCTAAACTTATTCTAATGACGACAGCCTACAAAACACTATGCAGTATGGTCATATGTTTACTTAAGCTCGTAAATTACATCAGTAATATTAAATATCGGTAATATTACCTGTATGAAGTCGCAGTTGGCCTCTTCATGCACAATTTAAAGATTTTCCTGGACGAAGGTTTGGAGTGGTACCGTAATTTTGTGTTCTTGCCAACACAATATCAAATAATAGAGGTCTTACGAACTTGGTTAGGATAATATCACTAACAGTTTGCTGATGTTCTTTGACCTCGCACTGTAACAAAACACATTCTGAAAGGATTTTTTCTTGCTATTTGTTTTACGTCACACCGACAGATAGGTCTTATGGCGACGATGGGATAGGAAAGGCCTAGGAATGGGAAGGAAGCGGCCATGGCCTTAATTAAGGTACAGCCCCAGCATTTGCCTGGTGTGAAAATGGGAAACGACGGAAAACCATCTTCAGGGCTGCCAACAGTATGCAAGCTCACAGTTGCGCGCTCCTAACCGCACGGCCAACTCGCCCGGTATTCTGAACGGGAAGACGTCGCAAGTCCTCGTATTACGCAAGTACGTTTGAAGAACTTCGACAATAGGGCACAGCAGCTTAAACGAACTCCTGCAGATGTTTCACCAGAGCAACAAAACAAGGTTTTGGGTATCGAACTCCTCCTCTGTCCTTATGCATAATCCGTTCCATTTAGCGGTGTCGAAGCTTTAGGCAGTGAGATGTTGCTGACACAAATGTCACACTCCATCCTCTCTTCAACAACACGAACCTAGAACCCACAAATTAGGATTTGTTTTCCTGTTTCTAGTTTGATTGGAATATTATCGTCTGGATATCTGAGGTTGTCCAAAATGTTTAAACATTAAGACGTTTGTTTTGTGATTGTCCGTCACAATTCTTATCACAAGGAATCCACTAGCCTCCACGGCTTTAATCACCTTCTGAAAACAATCCGCAGCCTGTTTCCAGTCATTTGACCGGGTCAGAAATGGACTGAATGAAGCCCCCATCTAGCAGCGAGGATAGGAATTGTGTCGGCTGCCGAAGCCTATCGCACTCCTCTGGGGCAATGATTGATGAATGACAGATGAAATGAAATGATATTCGAGAGTGTTGCTGGAATGAAATATGACAGGGAAAACCGGAGTATCCGGAGAAAAACCTGTCCCGCCTCCGCTTTGTCCAGCACAAATCTCACATGGAGTGACCGGGATTTGAACCACAGTACCCAGCGGTGAGAGGCCGGCGCCCAGCCGCCTGAGCCGCGGAGGCTCCATCACCTTCTGTAATAAGGTGTAAAGGCACAGATGCTAGAGTAATCTGAGGATATATAATTACTTCCTTT
Organism: Anabrus simplex; assembly: GCF_040414725.1. Taxonomy (NCBI): domain Eukaryota; kingdom Metazoa; phylum Arthropoda; class Insecta; order Orthoptera; family Tettigoniidae; genus Anabrus; species Anabrus simplex. The sequence goes on along the minus strand of NC_090265.1, from coordinate 31,619,081 downwards.
ATTAGGTCCTTGCCTAGATAAAGCCGATAGACGCTTTTCTCTTAATCCCTTCTAGACGGTATTTCATGGAGTCGTATCTTTTCTGGCTGCGAACCACCTTGCCGAGATTGGCAAAATGGTACACAACAGTTGAATATTTCGGCGAAAGAATCTGAAGTTTCAGTTCTACGAAAAATATACCTTGCACAAACGAAAAAAGAAAACAGGTACCAACACCTTAAAATCACTTTTGAAATATCTATAAGCATAGCATGATTAATTCATTTGACAGTTCTATACAAAATATCTCTTGTACAAACGGAAGTGACCACACACGTTTACTCATTGTACGAAATAACTCAGGTTTTCACACACATTCATGCACCAATAACACAGTGCTACACCCACACTGACAGCGAAGATTGTGCGTCTACTGCTGCACTCTTACGGCGACATGGAGAAATATTGGTAGTCGCGCCTTCCTGTGTTAAGCTAGTGGCATAGAGCAGGGAGTATAAGAAGATCGAGACGGCGGTGATCTAATCGACCGGATAACGATCATTAAGAAAAGGGTTGTATTTTTAGGAATGAGTAAAGAATATATTGTCATATTTTATTATATTTTATTTACCTACTTAAAATTCATAGCTCATATCCCTAGGATGTTTTCAACATTGAGCTGCTTGCCTGATGGGCTAGAACTGTGGATATATATATCGCGCTGGAGGTTATTCACAGGGTGTGGATAGTTCACCGCCGTCCATGATGAGATAGTTGTAGGTAACTGTAAGCAGGTTCTGTACATGGCAGGTAAGTAGGCATGAAATCGGATTTTTTAATGATTAGTGGCTTTTTGACTCGAGGTAACGTATTTCAAAGTCTGACCTCAATCAGCCGTCCCTTCTGTTACTCATATAACCTCAATTATTGTGGAGATAATATTGTTGGATTGCACCGAATCTGACTTTACCTAGTTCTCACTCAAATCGATTATAAGCGATGGTTCCCCTGATGCTATTTATGTTGTTTGAATTCCATGTGCCTGAGCTGTTAAAAATGGTAAGCGCTGTCAATATTTGTTCCTTGTGCTGGTTTATTACTATCTTCCGCCAGTCATGCTGAAATGCTGTCTTTCCCGTTTGAGCTCGGCACAAGTGCTGGAAGGTGAATCATTCTATTCATGTATTTCTATACGTTTCCTGTCTCAGAGCATTTAATTCTGTTATGTTTATTTTCATGTGGTGCTTCGATACTGATGTGACACCCATTATCATCTTTTAGTCCAATTGCACTCTTTTTGGCCAGAAGTCTCCCAGTAGTCTACCACCCTCGGTTGGGGTGTAAAAAATAGGCATTTATAATTTCAACAAGAGATATACAAGAATTGAAACGGCCAGTGTATAGTGACAATTGTATTACAATTTAATTCGTTTTACCAACTCATTTAGAAGTGCTCTTAATCTTGAGTTGTTTCTGACAGTGTTAGTACGAAAATCCCGACTCGTTGGCTGAATGGTCAGCGTATTGGCATTCGGCTAAGAGGGTCCGGGGTTCGATTCCCGGCCGGGTCTGGGATTTTAACCTTCATTGGTTTATTCCAATGACCCGGGGCTGGGTGTTTGTGCTGTCCCCAACATCCCTGCAACTCACACACCACACATAATACTATCCTCCACCACAATAACACGCAGTTACGTACACATGTCAGATGCCGCCCAGCCTCATCGGAGGGTCTGCCTTACAAGGGCTGCACTCGGCTATAAATAGCCACACGAAATTTAAAAAGTACTAAAATCGTTAGTAGTAATGCTTCCAGTTGTCACGTGTTAAAAATTCAAGTGTTCTGAATATGTGTTGGTTTATTAGTATTTCTGCACAACTTTCTGGTGTCACATCATTTTGTTTCGTGACAGTCATTGGCTCAGGGGCTGCCTGGCCGAGGCGGTAAAGGCGTGCTCGGTTCTCCCGGAAGGACGTGGGTTCGAATCCCCATCAGGAAGTCGTAAAATTTAAGAAACGAGATTCCCACTTCCGGAGGTGCATATGGCCCTGAGGTTCATTCAGCCTACACCAAAAATGGGTACCAGGTTAATTTCTGGGGGCAAAGGCGGTCGGGCATAGAGCTAACCACTCTTCCCACCACGTGCCGAGGTTAACAATGGTGGAAGCCTTTACCTTCCACTCCTCCAAGTGCCTTCAAGGCCTGTACGGAGGTGACTTTGCTTTGCTTTGCTTTGACAGTCATTGGCTCACATTTTTAGGACTATTTTTATTGCTTTGCAGTGTTTGGTAACGACATATACGTGTGTTCGTTTCTGGGAGTGAAGTCGTATTCCGTGATATTTCAGCTAATGGCACTGGTAGTAGCTACAGAAAGTATGGAAAATGACATGTGCTTCATTCTATTGAGTACTAAAAGGGGCGGGTTGGTGGGCCCTGTCATTCATCATGAACACATCACTCGTCTCTTCCGGGGCATTTAGTGAATTTATATTCGACATATTGGCTAAATGGCCAGCATAGTGCTCCATTTTTCAGAGGGTCCCGGCTTCGGTTCACGACCGGGTCGGAGATAAAAAAGGTTCATTCCCTTGGCTCGTCGACTGGATGTTTGTGCTGTCTCCAACATCCTTGCAACTCACACACCACACTCAACATTATCCTCCACTACAACAACACGCCCACCCTCTTCGGAGAGTCTGCCTTACAAGGCTGCACTAGGCTAGAAATAGCCACACGAAATTATCATATTATTATACTGAACTTATACCGAAAAAGAGGGATTTGAAATCCTACACCTCGAATGCATTAATACGACGAGTACCGAGCGAGTTGATCCTGCGGTTAGGGTCGCTCAGTTGTGAGCTTGCATTCGGGAGATAGTGAGTTCGAACCCCACTGTAGGTAGCCCTGAAGATGGTTTTCCGTGACGACCCATTTTCACACCAGGCAAATGCTGGGACTGTATCTTTGCTTTTATTAAAGCGACGGCGGCTTCTTTCCCACTCCCAGCCATTTCCCGTCGCATCGTCGCCATAAGACCTGTCTGTATCGGTGCGTCGTAAAGCATACTTAAAAAAAATATTTTTAAAATGACGAATGGGAAGAAAACAAGATGCGCTGGCTGATCAAGAAGATCAGTATGCCTGGTAGCCATGATCGTTAAGGCGTCAAGTCTGACACTGTGGTTAACCGGTTCGAGTCTCGTTGGTCGACAAAATGTTCACCATTAGAACGTTAGCCGCCAGGGTAGGAGAGGTGGTAGTATACAATTTCTAATCACTAGATTGCATGCCGAAAGCCTGAATTACCGAGCGAGTTGGCCATGCGGTTAGCGGGGCGCAGCTGTGAGCTTTCATTCGGCAGATAGTGGGTTCGAACCCCACTATCGGAAGCCCTGAAGATGGTTTCCCGTGGTTTCCCATTTTCACAACAGGAAAACGCTGGGGCTGTACCTTATTTAAGGCCACGGCCGCTTCCTTCCAACTTATAGCCCTTTCCTCCCATTGCCGCTATAAGACCTATCTGTGTCTGTGCGACGTGAAGCAATTTATAAAAACAAAAAGGAAACCTGAATTCAATTCCAAACATTTCCACAGTGTCCATGTGGACTGAAGGCATATGACGCTGTTGATGGTGACTTTTTCGTCGGATGGTGACATTAAGCATTGAGCAGACCCCGAGTGCTATTCGACAGGAGTAGGCTATGTGCTGGAGCCGGGTTTAACCCTCTCCCATCCTACTGTCATGTATCACGTCATTCACTTCAACTCATAAACTCCTGTGATGAGGATGACGCAAGGAAGGGCATCCGGTCGTAAAACTTCGCCACGAAGATTTATCCCACTTCATACCCGACCCCGTAGTGAAACGGGTTCTGGGGTTGTCCCTTCTGCTGCCGCTCTCCTCCGCCAGATGGCAGTACTGGTGCAATTACAACAACTAACTGACGCCCCAACGATCAGAACAGGCAGTGCCATATAGGCCTGTGTTTATAGAACTAACACTGTGAGGTGGGATCTATAAAATATTTAACAAGTAATTCACTTCCTTTCCCTTCTATTGCATGAAAATGAGGGTAAATGTATTCTTCCTGAAAAATATGCCATTTCTTTTACTTCGCTGACAGAGCTCCACTGAGATAAGTATTTAATTTCCTGTGGTAATTGTGGTCAATCATCAGAGCGGCAGGGAAGATGCTCGACCATTGCAATGACAGTTAGTCAATATTTCTAATGGTGATGAATGGCTGCAGAATAATAACGGTGTCTGATGTAGTGGAGGTTTCATTTGGGGGAATCTGGGAAGGCAGTAGCGGCACATGACGTATGGTGCAGGTCTGTCTAGTCTGTCTGACCTGCGTGTCGGACTCTGACAACGTTGTGCCCAACCGAGACCAGTATGCAGCTGTATGCACACCCTAGCAGAGAAAGAATTATCATGCTCTATCAAAATTCGAGGGATCCATAGTGGGGAACTCTGGTGCCCATACTACGGACATACCGATTAAGTGTTTTCTTCTTCTTCTTCTTCGTTTAGGCCTACGATGGACCACGTGGTTCTTAACTCTGGTAAGCCCTTTTCTTCCTCTTAGCCCAGTATTCCTTCATTCTAGCGCTATGGATGTCTTTTCTTTCTTGAGTCCATTTCATTCCTACTCCTGGACGCAGTGATTTAGTTGTTAGTGACTGGAGAGAGTCAGATGTCTTGACTAACTTTCTGAATTTATCTCGGTTGTAAATGTCAACGTGATCAATGTTTAGGTATTGTAGGTCTTTCCGCACTAAATTCGTCCACTTGGCATTTGTTGCTTTCCCTCTAGATACAGTGTTGAAGATTCTTGAAGTGAGTCTCTGGCTGTCCATCCTGACTACGTGACCATAGAAGATTAGTCTTCTCTTCCTCATAGCTGTTGTAATGCTCTCTATTTTACTGTACAGTTCATTGTTGTGCCTGATTCTGTAGCCATCTCCTTCTTTAATGGGACCCATAATCCTTCTGAGGATATTTCGCTCTTTCACTTCTAGTTTTCTGGGTTGTCCTTTCCGGGTCATGTTTAGGCATTCTGAGGCGTACAGTACAGATGGTCTTACTACGGTGTTGTAGTGTCTAAGTGTTTTATTTTATTTATATTTGATTATTTTAATTACATTGCAATGCTTAATATTTATTATGATTATTGTTATTTCCATATAGGGCCTGTGACAAATGGCACCCAAGCGTGGGGCAATGGTTAATAATTCTTCTTATTATTTTATTGTTATATTTACAAAAGATTACAAGGGGATGAATCCCCAACTCAATATCCTAAAATTAATTTACTTTATTTAATCGGCAAATACTTTACATACCTTTTAAACTGCATTTCGGATGTCTTTTCTAACTTTTTATGTATCGCTCGTGACGCTCCCAGTAAATTTGTATTACATAAATGTTCTTCTAAATTTTTGTACCATAATTTTAAGTAAGTACAAGGAGATATAATTGTATTTATCATCAGATAATGAGTCGCCTTAACTATCGACAGAGTTCATTGAAACGCTTTAGGACATCTTATTTAATAAACATTCCTGTTTGTAGGATAGGCAAGGCTACAATTGTGTGATAACGCTACTTATTAGTATTGTTTAAGACGAGTCACGGCTGAAATTTGGAACTTGTACAATTTACCACTTATCACAACCAAATTTAAAACACAAGCATATATCCATAATATAGAGCACCATACAAAATTTGAAGATGGTTAGTTAATTTGTTGCGAAGATGTTAACAAATAAGGTACATTTGTATATGCTGCATGGAAAATCCTCCTTGCGGCACTGATTTCATTATTTTTGTGTTATTATTTGACAGACTTTTGTAAATACTCATATACTTAATAACTCTAGTATAAATTATTGGAGATATAATTTTTCAATTTTTCTTTATTCATACAATATGCAAAACGCTAGTTTGGTGCTATTTTACGAACAAAAATATGAAAGTAATAATTAACTTATAATGAAATGCAGAACTACTTTTACTTCCTGTACATATTGAAACTTTATAAGAAAATTTCAGGTGATTCTGATAACAACTCTGTCGCAAGGAGCATTTTATACACGGCAATGAGCTGGGCATATTTTAAGCTAGAAAAGTGCAATTGAAAGTTTTAAGAAATATTCTTGCATTAAAACTATTCTGGAGTATAAATTACTCCTTCGGGCTTCTGTTACGCACAGCGTTCGCCTACTACAAGGTAAATATATTCCATCGGGATTATTGAAATGGTAGTCCGAAAGGACTTTAAAGCCAATATTTTCTAACAACGTGAGAGAAAGGGGCGTATGTTGGATCTATATAGAAATAGAAATATATTTATTTAAAGTTAATTACAAGTCGGACCAGAGGTCCCTTTGGCTGTAACTAACTGCCACTGTAACTTAAATGTATCAATTAATATAAAAAATATATTTAAAAGAATACATAAGCAAGCCTAATATGCATATTCCTACTGAGATAAAAAAGACTAAAAACTAAACTTTTAGGAGATTACAATATTACTTTTACCATTTCATAAACATAGACTATACTAAGAAGGGAGAGAAGACATAAGAGAGACCTAAGAATTTTAATGCCGAGGATGAATACGCCATGCCACTAACCTTTAAATCCGGCATTTAGAGTTTTAAAAATCGTGTTAGGGCGATGACGCGATTTGAAAGAGGAAGAATTTGAGGGAATTCGATTTTTTGGTTAAAAATTGCGGTATTTCAGTCATGACTCACCTTAAGGGAACTGCAACTCGGCAACACATTCCTTCTTAACTCTAATCGGAACGGAAGGCCCTAAAGTAAGGAGATTGAAGGAAAGGGTCACCAAGAGCGTGGAGATAAAACGACACCCTCCTTGGCCTTGGTTCGATAAAGTCAGGGCGTGAGTGATATCCAGGATTTTTTTCCTTTACTAGACGTAGTTAAACTCTCGACACTGCAACACTATTCCACCTCGGTGATGTGTGAGCTCGCTAATAATGTTGCAGTGTACTGTGCGGCTCTTGCTGTGTACAGAGATTCGTCTTCAAGTCGTGCGGTCGCTCATCACGCAGAATATCAAACAAGGCGCCGTAATTGCGATGCCATAGACATGAGGCTAGAGCACTCCGCAGGACGTGAACAGATTGCGTGAATCCTTTGCTTGCTGCATTCCAATGGACTTTGTTTATTTAAGGTAATTGCTACCAGTCTATTATACTAGTAGGATGTGCTCATTTTGGTAACACCCGTTCCGAGGTTACGGTAAAGTTGTGGACCATCGCCAGTTCATTTGTAGCACTCTTACATGCTTCCAGATATATTTATTAAGGTGCGTGGAAAGAGGAAAGGTGCAAAAATACTGCGTTCTGGTATTATTACTCAAGATGTGAAATACTGACGAGAGCATATTTCAACCATGTTTACAAGGCAATTGAGGACTGATGAGAAATTTTTCTGTATGGTACTTGTCTTACCTGCTTCGTCCGTAACCTCGGGCGATTGTGTTTGAACTCTTCAAATGTTGAAGCTTTGACTGTTCAAACACGCGGTTAGTCGATATGCGCTGTTAGAATTGAAACTTTGTAGAACTTGGACTCTCCAAATGCAGTGTTTGGAGGTAAGGAAACAAAAAATGTTCTGAAAGTCATCAAGGTGAGAGTGGAGGACTACTTCAATCATAATTTGTCTCACTTCTTCATAACATCACCAATTCAAAATCACTGACAAGTTTACGCAATGAAAACAATATTCATGAGTGTTCATGATTTAAAGTGATTTGAGAAAATATGAGGATGTTCTTGTAGAACGAAAGTACAGTTTACAGGTATGTTATAATGTTATAAGGTAGGGGGGCCAAATTTCGTCCCCCCAGGGACTTCCACTTCGCGCACACACACGTAACCTGGTCTCGTTGTCTTCCTGTAACGGTTGTATGCACCACGTTTAGTTTCCGTGTACAAGGAGGATTCATTTTTCATGCTGAGCTGAGTTAATGCAGGATTCAAATTACAATCCTGTTATTCCTGATCTGTGTATGAAATACTGGAGTGCAGTTCCTGGTGTGTAATATGCACAGTGAAGTGGTTGGCGTGAGTTAACTGCAGCGGCCATCATAATAAATCAGGGAAGGTTCGTAATTTCATTTCCCTTTATTTCATTTGTTATTCTTTAGTGTATTATTATTTTCAGAAGGGAAAACGCATGCAGTGGGGTAAGAGGGCTACGAAAAACACATTAAGGCAGCGAGGGACAAGATAATGGGCTACAACCGTGGTACTAATATCAGTACTGTCTTACGCATGTCCGTTTGTTATTCTTTGAAATCTTAAAGCTTTGTCAGCTCTTTTTAATAATATTGGCTTTACGTCCCACTACCTACAGTTATAGGGGGTCCACTGACTGCAATTTTGTTTATTTTGCCAATTTTTCATATTTTTATCCGTTTTAGATCAACGTAAGACCGTCTCAGTGGTTTTTAGCTTTCGTGTCTGTTTGTACATCCGCTCCACCATCATGACGAAACGGCTCAATAGATCTTGACCAAATTTCATATTTGGAGTATACTGATCCAGTTGCAGGTTTAGATATGTATATATTTAACATCCCTTGAACAACGCTGAAAGACTATATTAAAAACGATGTCAAGAAAATATTTTTCATAAATGGCCTTCAAGTAATTCATTATAGGGAAAATGTGAGATAAGATATTAAAATAAAATTATATTAAAATTAATTGTACTTCTCATAAATTCGGGGAGGGACGAAATTACGAACGCATTTTTGATAGGTAGTTTAGTTTTTGTAGTGTTTATATTAATGTCAAATATTGACTAACTTATGTTATAAGCGTTTCATTGCAACTTGCCCGTAAGTGGAGAATATATTCAGTAATATATGTACCAATTTTTAGCCTTGTTCATAACATATCTGAAATTCTACAAGTCCAAATCTGCTAAGGGGGCGAAATGTGGGCCCACTACCTTATGAGTTTTAATTAATTTTCTTCGACGGTCATTAAAGATTTACAGTTACATTGGAGTCATAGAGCGTTAGAGAGAGACAGGGAATTAATATCAAAAATATAAGTACGAATTTTTGCTATTGCGCATGCGCGGTGAATTTTATTTTGTAGCAATTCACTACGAGAAATAGATATTCGTGACATCTTATTTATGAAGTCATGAGTAATTTACACGTGTTTTTAAAACTGAAAGCCTCCGTGGCTCAGGCGGGAGCGCGCCGGACTCTCACCGCTGGATACCGTGGTTCAAATCCCGGTCACTCCATGTGAGATTTGTGATTGACAAAGGACAGGTTTTTCTCTCGGTACTTCGGTTTTCCCTGCCATCTTTCATTCCAGCAACACTCTCCAATATCATTTCATTTAATTAATCATTCGTTAATCATTGCCCCAGAGGAGTGCGACAGGCTTCGGCGGCCGGCACATTTCCTATCCTCGCCGCTAGATGAAGGCTTCATTTATTCCATTCCTGACCCGATCGAATGACTGGAAACAGGCTATGGATTTTCATTTTAAAACTGAACGGTTGGCAAATTATACTTATATGCGTCATAAAGAGGGTCGCTAACTTGCACTGTGTTAAACATGACTGAAATACATGAAAAGAGGTCGTGTGTTGGTACTAATGTCTTACACATGCTCGTTTGTTAACTCTTTGAAATCTTAAAGCTTTGACAGTTCCTTTACGCCCACTACCTACAGTTATAGGGGGTCCACTGTCTGTAATTTCGTTTATTTTGCCGATTTTTATCCGTTTTAGGTCAACTTAAGACCGTCTCAGTGGTTTTTAGCTTTCGTGTCTGTACGTCTGTCTGTCCGTCCGTTCCACCATCATGGCGAAACGGCTGAATAGATCTCAACCAAACTTCATATTTGGAGTATACTGATCCAGTTGCAGGTTTAGATGTGTATATGATTCAAAAATCACTGAATAGACTGGGGGTGCATAGGAAGACCAGAATAGGTTTTTTCAATTTTCTCTTATACTATTGCTTTTCTGTAAAATCCGTAGACTACATGTAAAACGTACCTTCATTTCAAACAATCTTCGTTATGTACATAATTTCTCTTACTCTTCAAATGGCGGAGAAAATTATTAATATCTGCGGGTTTCATGCTCTGCATTAATTGACCAACAACCGACCTCCCGGTTACCATGGCAACATCTCTGGCTGCTTGCCAGCAGGGAAGTAATGCAATGCCGTTTTCATTGTCATTCCTATAAACTAGTGATTGTTCATTGGGTAGAATGCAAGAGAGACGCCAAGCTGCCATTCTGCGGTGTAGCCTATTTCTCTCTTTCTAATGAAAACTCCCCATCTCCACAGCGAATAGCATTAGGCAAGTGATCCTACCGTTATAGCATGAATTTCTGAACTCGATTGTGAATAGCAGTAGGAAACGTAGCCTGCCATTACCATCAAAACTTCCCAACCCGCACCGTACATCGGAAGCAACGCATGCGGTCCTACGCGTGGTGTTTCTCGGAAAATGCTAAGAGATATGCAGTTTAATCTTATCTCTCCCACTGCGTGTACAGCAATGTACAGAGAGGTCCGTATACAATGTAGAATACCGCAGCGAAGCACGGATACATTTGCAAATAAATAAATAAATAAATAAATAAATAAATAAATAAATAAATAAATAAATAAATAAATAAATAAATAAATAAATAAATAAGAAAGTGATACTTGTGTAGTTTTCCAATGGGGAGGGTACCAGAATCGGGAAATTATAGTTATATTTTCAATATGGATTATACAAGAATTCGAACGTCCAGGGTATTTCGAGTATTATATTAAAATTTAATTCATTTCACCAATTGGTTCAGAAGTGCTGTTCTTAATCTCGAGTCGTTTGTGATTACTTAGTAATATTTCAAGTGTTCAAGTGTTAAAAATTGGACACTTCTGAGTATGTGTCAGATTATCAGTATTTCTGCACGTCTTTCTGGTATCACTACCAACTTTTACGGTTTTCGTAGACACCGCGGTGCTGAAATTTAGTCCCGCAGGAGTTCTTTTATGAGCCGTAAATTTAATTACTATAAAACCTCTTTACTCTGTTTTAGATATATTAAATACCTATTTTGATATTTCGTTATTGGTGTGACGTCATAGAAAAATAGCTGCTTTTCTTTCAGTAGGTATGTTAACCATGTGATATGTTACGTAATAAACATGGCTAAATATCATTCCCTTCGAAAATATGGTAAAATGCTTATTCCAATAGAATTGGGAAAAATTATTTTCGCATCTACGTTTGTTTTATGGACATGTTAAAATTAAACCGACATATTTAAAAAAGTCCGCCTCTGTGGTGTAGTGCTTAGCGTGATACCTGCAACACCCGGAGGCTCGGGATTGATTCCCGGCTCTGCCACGAAATTTGAATGGTACGAGTGCTGGAACGGCGTCCGATCAGCCTCGAGAGGTCAACTGAGTAGACGAGGGTTCGATTCCCACTTCAGCCATCTTCGAAGTGAGTTCTGTGCTTTCCCACTACTTCTTCTGGCAAATGCCGGGATGGTACCTACTTTGGACTACGGCCGCTTCCTTCCCTCTTCCTTGTGTATCCTTTCCAATCTTCCTATCCTCCACAAGGCCCCTGTTCAGCACGGCAGGTAAGGCCACCTGGACGAGGTACTGGTCTTCCTTCCCCAGTTGTATCCCCCTGACCGGAAGTCTCACGCTCCAGGACACTGCTCTTGAGGCTGTAGAGGTGGGATCCCTCACTGAGTCCGAGGGAAAAACCAACCAAGAGAGAAATAAATTTTTAAAAAATAGTACCCGCATTGTTGATGGCCCGCTTCTTTAACGAACCCAGTTTCAACTCTGATTGGTTGAGCTTCCTCAAATTATAGCTGCATTATCATCGTATATTTTGACGAGTCCATACCTAATAAACGTATTCATTTACGTGCTCCTTACCTCTAGTTTTCCCATAAGACCTTCATTTTCAGTGATGGGAAATTACTTCACAACGTGTGAGTCTTCAGGAAACCACTGACATTTTTGCACATGTGGATGGAACGATATCAAATTGTACAAGGGAAATGGAATGATTACTTTTCTTGTTTTTAGCATAAAGGCATCAAGTACATAATATCATTAAGTAAGATTAAATAAACTTTTAAAATGGTCGCTCCCAAGCAATCTTCAGGGTAACCAATTCAAAATATTTATTTAAATAGGGGAAAGAAAGTTTCTTAGCCCCTTCGTCGTCACATGTTTAACTTGACCACGCAGTACAATACCCAAACCTCACCCAGTGACCACAACGAGCTCTTGTTAATTGAACGAGAGCGCGTCATGCTGGGGCTTCGAAGGTGCCATACTCTCGATGCGATGTACATCGATTACTAGAATGTAACGATTATCAAAATGTAACGATTACGATTTCATTTCAAGAAGTAAATTATGAGGGCCACACAAAAAGAAATGAGCCGGAAGCTATAGAACGAAAACCGCTGAAAGGATCGTAATGCAATTTCCTGCGGAAGATGGCGCGGTCTCTGTAAGAGCAATGAGGTCCTAAACTTGCGCTGGAGAGACATGAGTGCACACCACGTACGACAGAGTGGGCACTGCACCCAGTTCTGCTGAAAACAGTGAAATGGATGCTTCATAAGAAGAGCAAAGGGGTGTAGAGCGTTTCCTGACGGCAAAAGGAGTGAGGGGAACGATAATTCATCGAAGAATGCCACAAATGTACGGAGAACACCGCATGTCTGTTGCAAGTGTCAAGACGTGGCAGGAGGGATTCAGGGAAGGACGCATATCTTTGGCCGATGATGGAATGCCACACCGCAATACCGATGCCATTGTCCAGTAGGTGGCTGCCCTCAGTATCTAAGACGGGCGAGTTACGGTAGCAGCCAAAGCCGCAGTGGTCGGAGTGAGCGTCGGGAAGTGTTCACGCCATCATTAAATGCAGGCTGAAATTTCAGAGAAGTGCGCCAAGTGGGTTCCTCACTGCATTGAACAAGCACAAGAAGCATGTCGAATGAACATCTGCTGCGCTGTGCCAAGGAAAGAGATGAGTTCCTGTCACGAGTGGTCGCTGGAGACAAGACATGGAGTCATCACTTCGAACGCGAGTCAAAACGACAAAGTCTCCAGTGGAAGCACGCAGGGTCGTCGCCACACATAAAATCCAATGAGAGCTACAGAAGGCTCTGAGAGGCAAACGATTTACCTCGGACACCGACGTCAAGCAGTACGTTCGGAACTGGTTCACAACGAAGCCCCAGGAAGTTTACGAGACGGCCATTTACCGTCGTGTGTCGCGGTGGGACAATTGCCTCAACAGTGCTTTTGAAATAACGCCACAGGTTTTCATTTTATAGCCACCAACTCGTTTCTTTTTGAATGGCCCTTATACATTTCGTGAAAAGTAACGATTACGAGTAAAAATTGCCACAAAAAGTAATCGTTATAAATAATTAAATTACGTTTACTCAGTTACTTCCCACCTCTTATACTTAATTATATTTACCTAAAATTCCTAGCTCATGTTTTCAACATTCAGTTCCTTGCCTGAAGTGGAACATTTTTGTAATATCTGAAGTTTCAGCTCATGTTAATTTATAACTGCTAGGTTCTTCAGTCAGTGGAAACTAATTTTGAATAAATCAATTTAAAACAACCTGAAGAAGAAGACATATGCTGACAGAATTATACTTTAAAAAGAATAGTTAAATAGAATGGCACATTTAGTTCTGGAAAGAACACCATCAGATTCTATCAAATACATTCAGATATTTAGAAATCTATACATATTTATGTTTATTTCTGTTTAAATACTCACAGTCTCATGAAGTGACATATTTGAGTGTGATTTAATACAATTTGATGATGTTCTCTCAAGAACAAAACGTGTCATCATTCTATTTTAGCTATGTTTCTTTCTTCAAGTGTAATACTGTTCCCATATGTTTCCTTTCTGAGGCCCGCTGTGGGTGAGGGCGGTAGAATAACACCCACGGAGGCGACTAAAAGGGGCCCAGGGACTCTCAACTTGGGAGCGTGGGTTCGTGACCCCACGGAGCGCATAGCTGAGTCATGGCGTTGCACCCAATTCCTTGTGCCAGGTTCCTCATTTTCATCTATCCTGTCCGACCTCACGTGGTCAACTCTTGTTCTTTCTGAACCCGACGGTATTCGGTTTGCGTATCTTAGGGAGTCTTTCATTTTCAGGCCCTTCATGGCCCTTGTCTTCCTTTGGCCGATATCTTCATTTCTTGATGTATCTGATCCCTCCCGTTTTTCTCTCTGATTAGTGTTAACAGAGGATGATTGCCTAGTTGTATTTCCTCTTAAAACAATAATCACCACCACCAACGCCTTCTTTTTCAGGTAGTTTATAAATTTATTACTCAAAATTAGGTTCGGCAGGCTGAAAGACCTAAAATTAAAACATTGTGAGAAAGAACACACTATTAAACAAAGAATGTCACGTTTCGTTCTTAAAAGAAGATCGTCAGGTCCTATCAAGTCAAACTTGCTTTTGATTGATTTTTTTAGAAATGTAGAAACATTTATGTTTTAGTTCCGCTATACCCTTGAATACTTGAAAGTTGGAATCTATGCATAACTATTTCTACAGATTATGAGTAGCCTATGACCTGCCCCGCGGTATAGGGGTAGCGTGCCTGCCTCTTACCCGGGTGCCCCCATTTTGATTCCCGGCCAGGTCAGGGATGTTTACCTGAATCTGAGGGCTGATTCTAGATGCACTCAGCCTATGTGATTGCAGTTGATGGGTATTGATGGTAAGATAGCGGCATCAGGCTAGAAATGCAACACCGGTTGAGAAGATTCGTCATGCTGACCATACTCCTTTTTGGCAATTCGACATCTCGGTAAATATTCCTAGATATAGTATATTTCAGAATCTTTCAGGTTTCGAGCCAAACTGTTGTTTGTATGTGTATTAATTTCAGTATCTATTGACAGTTGTACATATTTACCAAAATTATATTCACCAAAAGTTATTTATTCCTATCCAAATTCATATTTATAATTACCTACATTACACTTTGTCAAATTTTCAAATAATTTAAAATATGAAGTGCGCTAGTATCAAGGAGAGGGGACGTTTATTATTTATTTAGCGTATGAAATTAAAAATAAAAACACACAATCACAAATTAAATGTACAGTACACTATGTAGATTACAATTTCACCATCAAGCTCTGCAAATAGTCTATACAAGAAGGATTTGGGTCAAGAAAGTATTTTGGGCTACCCTGATAAGCACGCAGGGGGCACTGTTCCACTACATGACGAACTGTTTGCTTAGGGGCACCTCAGCTACATTCCGGGAAGGGAAGTTTTCCCCATTTATAGAGGAAGTCAGCGCACTTTCCATGGCCTGTGTTGATACGATTGAAGGTTGTCCACGTTTTGCGACGTAAATCGAATCCTTTTGTTATTCTTGTAATACAGGGGAAGTTCTGATACTCATCTGGAGACATAGAAGTCCATTCTTGAATCCAATCCTGCTGCAGGCTGAATTTGTCAACCGGGATTTTGGCAGTCCTTATTGGTGGATTTCTGGACCGAAGTCTGTTGTTCAAGGCGTTGGGTATATCTCCATGAATTGGCAGATTGGAATTCCTTGACAGCTTCTAGTACTCACGCAACAAGGCATTCTTTCTCCGTAGGTGAGGTGGAGGACTATGGCTCAGAACTGGTAGCCAAGAAGTGGGGGTAGATTTTATGGTTCCCGATATAATGTGCAAAGTATGATTTAGCTGTGTGTCAACCAGTTTTGTGTAAGAGTTGTTCAGCCAGACTGGAGAGCAATATTCTACAGTTGAGAAGACAAGGGCAAGGGCTCAAGTTCGTAAGGTTGAAGCAGAAGAACCCCAGGTGGTGCCACACAATTTATTGATGATATTGTTCCGTGACTGGAGTTTAGCTTTTGTCATCTTCAGATGTTACTTGAAGGACAGTGTTCTGTCAAGGGTTACCCCGAGGTATTTTGGGTGTTTTTTGTGAGGAAGTCTAGTGTTCTGGAATTTGATATTAAGTTCACGGTAGACCAGTTTGTTGTTGAGATGAAAACATGAGACTTTAGTTTTACTCAAACTTGGTCTAAGTCTCCACTTACGAAAGTACTGATCTAAGGTGGCGAGAACAGCTGTCAGCGTATCTTCGATGTTCTCCATAGATTCGCCCTGCGTTGTGAATGCCCAGTCATCCGCATAACCAAATGCTTTAGAGGCTGTTTTAGGAAAGTCTGATATATATAAGTTAAACAGCAGAGGTGCTAGTACCGACCGTTGAGGAAGATCGTTATTAAGGATTCTTTCCTTACTTGTCTTGTTTCCAAAAATTACACGAAACATTCTGTCTACAAACATGTTTTTGATGAGCTTGGCGATTTTCTTGCAAGGTATTACTCGAAGCAGTTTGTAGATGAGTCCTTGTCCCCATACTGTATCATATGCTGCAGTAAGGTCCACGAACACAACTGAGGTTTTTAGTTGATTTTGAAAACCATATTCAATATGTGTAGTCAGAGAGAGAACCTGGTTTGTGCAACTTGGGCGAAATCCCGCTTGTTCAATGGGTAGATGGTCAAGAAATACTGATCCAATTATGTTGTAAAGAAGTCTCTCCAGTAATTGGTAAACCACGCTCAGAAGTGCAATTGGGCGGTAACTTTGAGGATTTTTACAAGATTTACCTGGTTTAAGCGGGGACGTACTAATGGTGCACTTGATAAGATAAACTCTAATTTTCAAGTATTAAATGTTATATAAAAAGAATTAAAACATAAACATTTCGATATTCTAAACGACGTATTTTCATCAATTAAAAATAAAATGTGTGATTTCATAGAACCTGATGTTGTTTCAAGAAGGAAACTTGTCATTCTTTGCTTAATAGTGTGCTTTGAGAGTGTATTTTGCAAGTAAATTGTTGTTTGTTTCACATATATACACGGTCAGAGCCCTCACAGCATTTTACGTTCCCTGTACCTTACCGATTGTTGAATACGCCTCTTCTGTCTGGTCAATTTCTTATTACTCTTATTCTTTATTTGCAAATTTCAGCTCCCTTGACCGTGTGCATTCCTTCTTCTGTACAATCGTCAGAGCCAGGATCCCTATTTGTTGCTAATTGAGTGCTAACCAAATGCTTGGGAAATTAGAACTCAAAACTCTTTCTTCTTGGAGGAAAGTAGCCATCCTAAAGCTACTATGCAAAGCAGTGAATGGTTTATTTTGGTCACCGGAATTAGTTTCCTTATTTATTCTCCAAATTCCTTCCCGTAGTACCAGAATGAAGACCCTCTCCCATATTCCTTACTTCCCGCTTTCTCTGTACGTATTCAAGCAAAGTTTAATACCTTGTCGATGAACAGGAACCTAGATATCTTCCTATCGCATCCTTTCTTCTGTCGTAATATTTCTCACATAATTTTTCTTCCGGTTATTTTCTTTCTCTTCCCTTGTATTTTAGTGAATTTTCCTTCGTTTATGTCGCTGTTTAAGTAACTTATGGCATTGTACAGTTTGTATTATGTATATGTGTGTGTCCCTGGTAAATTATTATTATATATTTTCATTTTAAATTAATAAGTATTGTGCATATTACGAATCTTTGTAATTCGGTGTTATGCTGTTGCTGACCTTAAATAAATAAAATAAATAATAGTGTGTATTATTTTACAGGTATGTTTTAGTGTTATACGTGTTGTAATCGGTGTTTTCCATAGAATGAAAAGCTTTGAATTTGCATTAACTGAGCCATCACTGAGAAGTATAGCTTCCAAAGTGTGCGCGCATTTTGATTTGATGTCATCTGTGACCTGTGTAAACCGGATTTTACTGTGGATGATTTTTTACTGAAATTTGATTCATTTTGACCACCTCTGTGCACCACGAGAACACTATTTTGAGAGAATTGTACAGTGAGCGACACATAGTGAGCATTTCTCCTAGCGTTTAATTGGTAAAACTTCAGTAACCAGCGAGCGAAAAGTAGGTTAGAGATCCAACACGGAGCGGAGCGGCTTGGATGAAGTCACGTAACACTCAACGGGCTTACAAAACGCCTGGGTTGTTAGGTTCGGCTAGCAACAGAGCCCTTCGGCTGGGGGCCTCTACTATCTTCTAAGTTCAATCAATCAATCAATCAATCAATCAATCAATCAATCAATCAATCAATCAATCAATCAATCAATCAATCAATCAATCAATCAATCAATCAGTCAATCAATCAATCAATCAATCAATCAATCAATCTATCTATCTATCTATCTATCTTTCTATATATCAATCAATCAATCTATCTATCTATCTATCTATCTATCTATCTATCAATCAATCAATCAATCAATCAATCAATCAATCATCTGCATTTAGGGCTGTCACCCAAGTGGCAGACTCCCTATCAATTGTTTACCGAGCATTTTCTTAAATATTTTTAGATGACTTTGAAATTTATCGAACATTTCCTTTGATAAATTATTCCAATCCCTTAGTCCTCGTCTTATAAATGAACGTTCCCCCAAATTTGTCCTCTTGAATTAAACTTTATTTTCACATTATGATCTTTCGCATTTTTAAAAGCTCCGCTCAAACTTATTCATCTGTTAATGTCATTCCATGTCATCCCCCCCACTGCCAGCTTGGAACATAGCACTTAGTCGAGCATCTCGTCTCCTTACTCTCAAATCTTCCCAGCCCAAAGTTTGCATCGTTTGCTTAATTATATTATGAAATCAGTGAATATCACCTCGTCAGTACTTAACGTCGCGAATAGAGTACTCATATCCAACACACATCCTGATAATTTCCAAATTGCCGGTTCTCTGACTTTTACAAAATGTGGCAGCCCTGTACCTGGACACGATGCGAGCTCTATCGCAGACAATACGTAACTTATCTAGTGAATAGGAACACAGCACGAAGCTCGTCCGGCCAACAGGAACACAGCAAATTGGTCGCATTCAGCCGATCTACACAGGTTTCTGTTTTAATTATTCCGTACAAGTGAGAATACTTCTAGGAGCGTGATGCTGGATCCCTGCCTCTGATCCATCTCAGCTTCGTTCAAGAGGAAACATTCCTGGATATAAGTTACTGGGAGCTACTTATCATCAGTCTTATGGAACTGCAACCTTTGTTCGAAATTCCATCGCCTGCTCTTATTTAGTCTCAGCTAATTCTGATGCAGGCATTTTCAACATCACTACAAAAGTTAATGATGTATCAATCATAAATATTTATAAACCTCCAGGAATTCAGTGGCCTAACAGTGTTCTTCAAACAATCTCTCACCCATCCATCTATGTGGTGGTTTCAATAGTCATCATACTCTGTGGGGTTATAGATATAGTGACCAGTGTGGAGAAAAACTTATAGAGTGGGCAGAGCTTTGTAACATGCAACTGATTTTCAATCCAAAAGACAAACGTACATTCAAGTCAGGAAGATGGGATGTGTTTCGTAAAGTTCTTATGAACTTTCCACATAGTCAACATCGACCTGTCCTTCTGGAAACTGGAATGGAGATTCCTATTAGAAGATCTTCTCCACTCCCTCGTTGGAACTTTAGTAAAGCTAGTTGGGAGAGCTATTCAGCTGATCTTGACAGTACCATACGATGGATTCCTCCTGAGGTTAGTAACTACTCTAGGTTTGTGAAAGCTACTCTAATATGCGCTAAAAGACATATTCCCCGTGGGGTGAGAAAGGACTATATTCCAGGGTGGGATGAGGCTTGTGAAGTACTTTATGAGGATTTCCAGGTGAGTGGTGAAAAAGATGTAGCTGACGAGCTCCTTCATAAACTAGATGAAGCTAGACGAAGCAGATGGAAGGAGACCATAGATACACTGGACTTCAGATACACAAGTAGAAAAGCTTGGAGCCTTCTAAAGAAGCTGGGAAGCATACCTCACAGTCCCCAGCTGAAACCAGAGGTTTCACCTAATCATATTGCCAGTCGCATTGCCAGTTTGTCCAAATCCAAGCCAGACAAATTACACAAAATGTTTATAAAAAACGAACTGTTTCGTTTGAAAAAGGAGTACACTACTTCTTCCAACATTTCTGCTCTTTTTACTGAGCAAGAGCTCTTGCTTGCCTTAAATGAATTGAAAAATGGAAAATCCCCGGGTTTTGATGGTATACACCCAGAATTTTTGAAGCACTGTGGAAAAAATGTAAGGAACTGGCTAGTGCAGTTTTTCTCAAACATACTCCGAACAAGTCAACTCCTTTCAGAGTTTAAACGAACTAAGATACCGGCTATCTTAAAACCTGGTAAACCTACGGATTCTGTCGAAAGCTATAGACCAGTTTCCTTAATGAGTGTCTGCTTTAAGCTCTTGGAACGACTTATCTACAATAGAATAAGTCCTCTAATTTTTAAAATCATTCCAATCGAATAGGCTGGTTTTAGACCTCAACGTAGTTGTGAAGATCAGGTGCTTGCACTGATAACACATATTGAGACAGGTTTTGAAAAGCAATTAAAGAGTGGTGCAGTGTTTATTGATCTAACAGCTGCATATGATACAGTGTGGAGAGAAGGTATTGTGTATAAGTTCTTTAAACTGACAAAGTGCAGTCAAATGTCGCGTCTGATTAACAATATGCTCTCAAACAGAATTATCCAGGTAGTCATGCATACAAATCACAGCAAAATAAAGGTACTTAAGAATGGTTTACCTCAAGGATCTGTTCTCTCTCCATTACTGTTTAACTTGTATATTGCAGACATACCTGTCACGAGCTCTCGTCAGTTTGCTTATGCCGACGATCTGGCAATAATTAGTCAGCATGTGGATGCTAATGTGATAGAGAGAACTTTAAATGCAGATCTGGATGTTTTGTGCACATACTTCAAAACGTGGTGCTTGAAACCAAGCCCTAGTAAAACGGAAACCTGCTTCTTCCATTTAAATAAACGGCAAGCGAATATCACCTTGAAAGTGTCACTTAATGGAAGTCTTCTCCCTCACAATGCCAACCCCAAATATCTTGGAGTTACTCTCGACCGAACGCTATCATACAGGAAACATCTAACCAACCTAGCAGCCAAATTAAGGTCACGCAACAACATCATTCACAAACTTGCTGGCTCCACATGGGGAGCCTCTGCATCTACTTTGCGTATTTCAGCTATGGCGCTGGTGCTTTCCACAGCTGAGTACTGTTCTTCCGTATGGATCAACAGCTCTCATGCTAAAAAGGTGGACACGGTCCTGAATGAAACAATACGTGTCATAAGTGGCACAGTAAAATCTACTCCTCTTTTCTGGTTGCCAGTGCTCAGCCACATAGAACCTCCTAGAATTAGAAGATTGAACAACTTGTTTAGAGAATACAGCAAGATATTAACCAATCCTGATCTCCCCATCCATGAAGATGCTAACGTCAGATTCAGCCGCCTCAAATCAAGATCGCCTCCTATTCAAACAGCACAGGAACTTGTTAGGAGGGATTTCAATCCAAAAGCAGATTGGCAACAAGAGTGGAACAGCGTAGCTCCGACTCAATGGCGGGCATTGTTCAATTATAAGAATCTTCCAGCTGGCTTTGATTTGCCCCCGCAAGACATGGGTAGCCCTCAACAGAGTCCGTACTAACCACGGGAGATGATGTTTAAATGGGGTATGAGAGCTTCCCCAGCCTGTGACTGTGGTGCAGTTAAACAGACTATCGACCATATCGTCACCGAATACATTGGAAGGGCATTCGCTGGATCTAGCCAGGACTTTGTGGTGGCTTCTGCTGAGGCCATACAATGGCTAGAGAATTTAGATCTAAATCTTTGAACCCCTTTGCTTGCATGATTGTTTTCAATATTATGTGTATATTTTATAATTATGTATATAATGGTTTGTGCTTACTGTTCATTTATATTTAATCTTTGTATTGTTTTGTGTACGTTACCATACGCTAATAATAATAATAAAGGAAGGATATCTCCTTTCTAGTACTTACGGTATTGATGCACATCATTTTATATGGTTTTCCCTTTCCTAACTATGGACGTTGGGTATGGAAGTGCCACCATTTAATTAATTTTGTCGGGGTAAACACGAAATGTTCGCAAACCGTTTTGTCCATAGTGAACCATTTCCTAATTATAGCTTTTCAAACGGGGCCCCAATTTCGCTCCCCCGCGTGGCGATAAGCACACTCTGCATCGCTTCCGACATGCTGTTAATTCTAGAAGAGGAAGAGACAGCAGGTAGGATTGGGAGTGAGTGACATTGAAGAAAATATCTTCCTGTCCCCATGCTCAGCATGCAACTAGGCCAAATGAGCTGATGAGATATGATAGCGGTGTAATCGGATAGTAAGGGTCAGGACAAAACCACGCCAGTTTTATTAATTTCTTACCTTTCAGCTATCACCAACTGAAGAATGGTGCTGACGACCGAAGAACGTGCGGATATAATCCTCATGTGTGGAAATCCGAGCACGCGTGTGGTGGCTGCACAGTGTAATGCTGATTATTTTGGCCGCACCATTATGGGAAATGGGCTACCTAAAGGAGTGTAATGCATTACACTCTGCAGTCATCACACGTGAGATCATCTCCCACATATGAGGATCTTCACGCGTTCTTCGGTCGTCAGCACCTTTACTAATTCAGTGATACCTGCAAAGATAATAAAACAGGCCATAATAAGGAAACGGTTCATGATAGGACAAAACGATTTGCGGCCTTGAAATCCCAAGGAAAACGAAATTGGAAATGGTGTGTCGCATGCCTATCGTAACAATTAAATACCTTTAGTTCAAAATGGCGGATTCTAACATGGTGGCTGAACTAACCACATGTGTTCTTGGATTTTTCCCACACCACATACATCATAAATGTGGCCAATGTAGACTTCCAACACACCAGCCTTTCCTACGACGATGCTGTTGCAAATATTATTATTATTATTATTATTATTATTATTATTATTATTATTATTATTATTATTATTATTGTTATTAATAATAATAATAATAATAATAATAATAATAATAATAATAATTTCGTCTGGCTATTTCTAGCCTAGTGCAGCCCTAGTAAGGCAGACCCTCCAATGAGGGTGGGCGGCATCTTCCATGTGTAGGTAACTGCGTGTTATTGTGGTGGAGGATAGTGTTATGTGTGGTGTGTGAGTTGCAGGGGACAGCACAATCACCCAGCCCCCGAGCCATTGGAATTAAAATCCTAGACCAGGCTAGGAATCGAACCCGGGACATTCTGAACCGGAGGCCAGTACGCTGACCATTCAGCCAACGAGTCAGACATTTGCAAATTAATATCTATGTTCTATACCTTTACCACCGCTGACGGGCGAGAGTTTGACGATGTCACTGATTTCTGTTTGTGAAGTTGTTATTTTGATGTCCGTTTAGACACCAAGAACCGGCCAGACGCCCAGTCGCATAGTGCTCACCGGCGGATGTTCTAGGACGCGTGCTCTTAACATGTAAAAATATAATTCCCTGCATAACCTAATAGAGTAGCAATATATGACTTGAAAAAAGTTAATTTACTGGCGTTTTCTCTTGTGATAGGATTAACCTTTTCCCATTATTTTTGGTTCGCAAGGAGAAAATGATGCTAAGTTCAGGAAATACCAACGTAATTGCCGATCTCTACGCACTTGCTTTAACAAGTACCGGACAATTCGTACTAATGGAATTCCGTACCACCGGACATTATTGTTGACAACCTGCGAAGTGACAGCTAATGAATTTAAAATACGCTGGCGGAAAATGAATTACCAGAGCAAGAAGGAGTTGTGCTAGACAAACGATATTTGTGAGGCGTATTTGCATATCCGAAATATGACGCCTTTTCAAATTTGCGCGCTAGTCGACGAAGATTGATGTTAGTAGCTCCACTATGACGTTGCAAAGGAAGTTTGCTTTAATAAGCGCTGCACACTGACTGAGCGTTAGTCATCGTCCGGTGTTGACATTGTGGGGTAGATGTGAGTCAAACATGCCTTTAAGGAGATGAGAAAGACAGTATCAGCAGCTCACGGAGTTTGAACGAGACCGTGTAATAGGACTACGAGAAGGTGGATGTTCTTTCCGTGATGTTGCAGAAAGACTTGGCAAGGATGTATCCACAGCACGTCGGTGTTGGAACAATGGTCACGGGAAGGCGCTGTCTCAAGAAGACCGGGGTACGGCGGCATATACGCGCCACTACAGAGAGGAAAGACCGCCGTTTTCGCCACATGGTTGTTGTAGATCGTATAGCATCTGCATAAGCCATTAGAGCTTAAGTTGGCACCAGAGTGACACAGCAAACTGTAACTAATCGGTTACTTGGGAGACAGCTTCGAGCCAGACGTCCTGTAGCGTTCATGCAACTAACTCCGCATCACTGCCATCTGCGACTTTAGTAGTGTCGAGGTAGAGCTCACTGGAGGGCAGATTGGAGATCTTTTTTGTTCTCAGATGAAAGTCGTTTCTGTCTTGGTGCCAGGGATGGCCGTAGGTTTGTAAGAGGGAGGCCAGGTGAGCGCCTGGAACCTAGCTGTCTACGGCGGTGAAGCACTCGACATACATCAGGAGTTATGGCCTGGGGAGCGATTTCCTTCTACAGCAAGGGCATTATAGGACAAGTTCAGCTCCATGCAAAACCAGCATTTGACTGACCAAATGCAACAGACGTGAAACTCCATCCCACAAAATGAAATATGGCACCTCTACGACACAATGAAAGAACGCTTACATGCTTGCATTCAAAGTCATGGCGACTACAGCGGTTACTGTCAAATGTCTTCTCGTGCGTACTTGAACCTGTGACCTTGAAATGTTCACTCATGTTCATAAAAACCAGAACACATTGAAAGACTAGAGATAGGAAGTTCATATTCACAGAGAATGTGCATTATTATGTTCTGGAGAAATGATTAGCATTTGGACCATGTCAGCCCTCAGGTTCAAGGTCACATCGATATCGCAGCGCACCACCACCGACTGGTAAAATGTATCTGTGGCTCTCGTTTTCGCTATAAACCGAAGGTAATGGATCAGTGTGACTTGAGCAGACGTGCAGAATGCCTCGCAGACGTATGCGAGAACCGTACCGTCAAATGAGTGAGTTTGAAAGAGGGTGCATTATTGGCATGAGAGAACGTGATGCATCCATCCGGGAAATTGCTGTTCGTATGGGACGAAGAGTGTCGGCAGTGCAACGGGTGGGTACGGACTGGTTCACACGGCGAGATGGGTCTGGTCGCACCAACCATCCCACCGCCCAAGAAGGTCGACACCTCATACGAATGGCATTGCAGGACAGATCTACGTCCTTCCTATCTCTAGTCTTTCAAGGTGTTTTTTTATGAACATGAGTGTGTTTTACCTAGATAATTGCTTAACCTAAATTGCATTCCTCTAAACTAATGTCTTTTTGGTACTGAGACTTCATTCTCCGCCAGTGTATTAAGGACAGGACAATCCGTACAACTTGAAAGAATAACAAGTATTTCGGGTGCATTATGGCCGTATTTACCCATTAAATATGCGCTTACAGAACATTTAGTAATTTTTACGAGAAAACGTCCTATATGCCATATAGGTACAGTGAATGCAATTACGATTTACCTACCGAGGTCCCAGAAACGGACAGAAATAAAGTTATATTGAGTTGAGTGCTAACGAAAACATTATTTGGTGCTTTTAGTAATCTTTTGGTGGCATCAATATGTTATTTTATTTTATATTTGTCTCAGTTTAATTTTTCCGTCTTTCGACTACCATGAACTTTATCTTCTTTGCATTAATTTTTAGCTCGATTTTCTCTAAACGTTTGCATTGTGTGGCCAGCATCCTAGGTTAATTATTGAAAAAATGGAATATTCTTTTACTTGAAATATCTGAGATATATACATACCTAATTTCAGCTCTGGTCCTGAAGTTTGGACTTGGTTGGTTGAGCGAGAAGTAGCAGATACCACCTCATGTTAAACTACAGTATTATGCGAATGCCTGGAAGAATTTCGTATATAAAATATTTTCAAGTCAATATTTTACAATAAAAATGTTATTTAAAAGTTAAATCTGATGAATGTTTGCGCAAACTTTGCTGCTATTCCGGTGAGCGGTTTAGACACGATGTCGTTTTGGATGATGGACGGACGTAATTTCATTTTTATATGCAGAGTTTTCTAAGGGTTGTCGTCCATTGGAAGCACATTCCTGCGAAATCTGTTCTTCAAAAGTCCTGTGTATGATATGGGTTCTTTGGCAACGAGTTCTTCTGTTCTTCAAAAGTCCTGTCTATGCTATGGGTTCTCTGACAATCAATCAATAAATAAATCAATCAATCAATCAATCAATCAATCAATCAATCAATCAATCAATCAATCAATCAATCAATCAATCAATCAATCAATCAATCAATCAATCAATCAATCAATCAATCAATCAATCAATCAATCAATCAGTCAATCAATCAATACTGATCTGCATTTAGGGCAGTCGCCCAGGTGGCAGATTCCCTATCTGTTGTTTTCCTAGCCTTTTCTTAAATAATTGCAAAGAAATTGGAAATTTGTTGAACATCTCCCTTGGTCAGTTATTGGTGTGTTATTCTGTTCTTCAAAAGTCCTGTGTATGCTATGGGTTCTTTGACAATAAGTTATTCTGTTCTTCAAAAGTCCTGTGTATGCTATGAGTTCGTCGGCAATGTGTTATTCTGTTCTTCAAAAGTCCTGTGTATGCTATGGGTTCTTTGACAATAAGTTATTCTGTTCTTCAAAAGTCCTGTGTATGCTATGAGTTCGTCGGCAATGTGTTATTCTGTTCTTCAAAAGTCCTGTGTATGCTATGAGTTCGTCGGCAATGTGTTATTCTGTTCTTCAAAAGTCCTGTGTATGCTATGAGTTCGTCGGCAATGTGTTATTCTGTTCTTCAAAAGTTCTGTGTATGCTATGAGTTCGTCGGCAATGTGTTATTCTGTTCTTCAAAAGTCCTGTGTATGCTATGGGTACTTCGGCAACGTTTCCGGCTGAGTTTATTGGTGTAAGTCTCAGGTAATTATGCAAACATTAATTTGCCATGTGGAAAAACAGAAGTAAACTATGGTACAACTATAAGCTAACTGTAAGAGACTGTTTCTAAACTTAATTTGTTAACAATCCCGAAATGTAAATGTGAAATAACCAAGGAGGGAAGTAGAATTAGGTTAGAGTGTATGACTTTATAAACTGATTAGGTAAATAATCGTGAGCCAAGAATAAAATTGAAGTAATGTAAATAATATATAAAATTAAGTTTACCAGTTTCATTCATTTTCCTCGACCCCTAACGCAAAAGTCTGCGCATTCCGCATATGGTAATTTGACTCTCACTGGTACCATAAATACTTCCAATCTCGATATAAAAGTGCCACTTCTTAACATCCATGTCTAAATGCAGCTCTTCGTACCAAAATTCCAAACGAGGGGCCTATTCCACGAACGAACGTTGTAGCTTTTCAACTTTACACTTTTCAATTCTTGCAAAGTACAAAGTCTTCCTGTTCCACAATGACCTAGGTTTCACTTTTCAATTTCTTAGCAAAGTGAAAAATCTTTGCGAATGAGGGATACGATCAAGTTTATTCGAAGGACAATCTTTATAATACGCCATGATTTTAATGCTTTACTTTTCGAGGTGAACTTGACGGTATGATTGTGGTACCATTAGTTTTAAAGTTTCTATCATGGGAAGGAAAGATTATTACAACAAGCTGGCTACCCTGGAAGCTGTCGAGGAGAAACGGGACATCCTTTCTGGCATCTTTCAAAATAACTTCTCAAATGATGACTAGCATCAATATTAACGAGAGTACTGACAACACATCCTAACACAGTAGGGAATTCACCCTTCAGAAATTCCGTCGCTATATTGTGTGGAATATCAGGCCAACGTGCTATGTTAGGAAATATTACACTTACTATAACATCTATGACTTTGAGAACAGTTCTGCAAATAATTGACTTCGATGTCCCATGCACTGCTGCTACACCGTGCAGCTGGGCACCATCTCCTAACCAATGTAAGCGTATAAGAATTTGTTCTTTTTCGGAAATGGATTGACTTCTATTTGTTGTATGTTTCAATAAATGACTTACCATTTCAAGAATATAGTCAGCTTATGTTGGGGTCGTACGAAAACACTCGTGAAATTCCGTCGAAGTGAGGTTATGAAAATTAATCCTGTCTGCGTACGTTCCCTTGTTGGATTCTTCATCACTGTCCTCTCGTGAAGATAACAAAAGGTCTCGTCCGAATTTATCACTAAACCAAATTCTACGCCGATAATCTAGTGTACATACTTGTTAATTAACAGATGAAAAAGGAATCATCACTTTGCAAGATTTCTGAGAACTTTTCACTTCATTTCTTTGCACTTTGCATTTCTGTACCAATGGAGGAACATAACGGGCTTGAAAAGTGAAAAGATTCCTAACTTTTCACTTTGCAAACTAAATCTGAACAATGATGGTGGAACAAAATCTGAATTGAAAAGCGCAAAGTGAAAAGCTGAAAAGTTCATTCGTGGAGCAGGCCCCAGACTGCGTATTTAGCAATTCGTGAGTATTCGTGCGTTCACAGGCGAATAATACTGTCTATAATGGACGCAGTCCGGCTTGACCTCAGTGGTTTGGGTTGTTTAGCCCAATTATTTCGAGTTCGTACGAACTTATCATAACATTTCACATGTTTCCGCTCCCAATGGACGAACGCCCTTATGCTCAGTCTATCTTGAAGGTTGGTTGGATCGTTCGCAGAAGTAACCTGTATCCGGGTGGAAGGAAGAGCATTGAACAAAGCGGGGAGGTGACAACTTCAACTATGAACAAATTATTTTTAGGGTTTTTCTTACCCTATTCCTTAACTGAATGATCAGGGTCGAGGCCTTCAATTAAGAGGGACCGGAAATCTATTCCCGGCTGGTTCTGGAATTTCAGTCACGTCTGGTTAGTTCCTCTGGCTGGGGACTGAAAGTTAGTGATTTCCCCAAACCACTTCATTTCATATACCTACAAAACTGAACAGAAACACGCAATATTGTTCACATAGGGCATCCGACCGTAAAGTTGTGACACAACTCACAACCGTAACCCCACCAAAGTATAGGAAATCAGCGGAAGAAGAAAAATAAGACGAATACTTTCAGGGTTTTATTAACATTTTATTAAGAGAAACAATTTATACCACTCAACGTGCAAACTCAGCCCCTGCTTCTTCTCGCGGACGTTCCAGCCACTTGCTTGTGGAGTAAAGCATGTTGAAGCTCACATGGCTCCTCCAGTTGCTCCCATGCTATCACTTTCAGCAGTAGCAGCAGTAACATCTGCTGCAGGAGAGGCTTCATTTGTCAATGTCTCGTTATCATAGTCGTCCATTGTGCTCACCTGTATCCTCTGAGGATCGCGTTTGGTACAGGCCTTCGAAGTTTTCGAAAACGAGTATCTATATAACCTAGAAATGAGATACACACTCGCCATTCTCTTCTGAATTGCAGTTTGGACGAGTTCTGCCTCCCATTTAAGTTGTACTTGTGTTGAAGGGCCCGTTAATACTCAGTTTATAATTACCTTATCCCGATAACGGGAAATGAACCCACCATTCTCTTCTGAAGGTCAGTTTGAGCAAGGCTTCTCTCCTAATTAAGTGTTGGAGAGCCCCTTCGATACTCATTCTCTTACTGAGGTCATGCTCCGCACGACTTCTTGAGCTCGGAACCACTTCAAAAGTATAAGCTACACAATTTCAGTTTCCATAGTTGCTACACATAATATCCACACACTTCGAGCTCAGTACCTAGTACCATCAGAGTATGTTCGTCTATTTCCTCTGCGACATTGCAGACAATCATCTGAACAGCTGCAAAATGGGGAATGACAACTTGTTAGACACGAGGTTGTGGGGAAGAAAATATACATGAGTCCAGTAGCAAAGATGAGCACAAGCAGAGCGATGGTCACTCCAAGGAACCAACAAAGAGCCTTCCGAATTGGGCTCATGCTATCATCCTCAAGTTCAGAAATGGGAAGAGTCTTTTGGGCAGCAGCAGGAGCTACTTTTATAGCAGCAGGAGCTACCTTTGCAGCAGCAGGAGGAACCTTTGCAGCGGCAGAAGCTTTCTTTGCAGCAGAAGCAACAATTTTTGAAGCAGGAGCTTCATGTTCATAATCATCATAAGATTCTATAACATCAGTAGTAGTAGTACCTTTAGTAGTTGACGCACTGTGAGATTCCCCTGATTCTAAATCACCATACTCTTCATCCATAGATTCAAAAATCTCAGTAGTAGTAGTAGTAGTATTTGCAGCAGGAGAAGAATGCTCTGTATGAACACCAGTAGTCTTTTCATGGGTAGTTTCTATAATGTCAGTAGTAGAACTTGCAGCAGGAGAAGCATTCTCTTCATCCTCTTCATCAACATCAGTACTCTCTGCACCGGGAGATATAATATCAGTAATATTTTCCGTAGTTGGGCAGGTGGTATGGTTAGGATCGTATGTCGGCCAGCCGCGCAAGTTGTTACGAAGTAATTTTTCATACATATCCATCGTGTATCTATATAAAACATCAGGGCCATAACTGCTAGGCATGACATTTTTAAAGTTACCTTTACGCAATTTTTCTGCTATTACAGTATATATTGGCTCTTCTGAAGTTGCATTTGTATCTTCCTCATCTTGTGCGGTGTCACTTCCTGGGCTCGTCGTAGAACTACCCTTTTTGCGGAGGCATTTCCTGGTAGTAGTTAATCGTAGATTCCCTTTCTTGCGTCCTTTTTTTGTATGTGGTTTGGAACTGATTGTTTCACCGACATTTTCCTTTGTTTCATTTTTGGTAGACTTAGAGTTGGCATCCACTTCGGTCTCACCCTCCTTCTGGCCTTCCTTCTTACTAGACCCCTCCGGCCTTGCCTCGTCCCCCTCCTCCCCTTCCTTCTTCTCCTTCTCCATGTTCGAAGGCTTATCACACATAGGAGTAGTGCTGAGATATACTTTCTTGTTTTCAACAACAAAAAATGTAGAATCAGGGCAGAACTTATGTGCCGAAGAGGGTAACGAAGGGTGTTTTCCATAAAGATAGGGTTTATTCAAAACTCTACTAAAGTAATGTAATCTGTGGTTTTGTGGACCAGAGCAGACAGGTTCAGTATGGTTCACCTCGACTCGTTCTCCTTGGTTACTTGTATCCGCACATATAGGATTATTAATGTGAAGGTTTCCCGGTATTTGTACAGGGGGATTTTCGTACGGATGAAGTCTAAATTTCATACCATTTGCCTTTGCACCTATTCGCGGTCTATGCTGTCCCCTATGCTTCCACAGGCTTTGGCCCTTTAATTTCAGTTCCGATGGTGGTTTATGGGTATTTTTTCCTTTCAATCTCTTTGCATTGGAGTTATTTCTGGCACATGGGAGGGCCGTCTTGCAGGAGTCGTATGAAGACTGGTGATTCTTATTATGTACATCATTATTGAGAAATCTGGTGCCATACAACTTACTGGGTAACACTAGGGTATTTCTATTGTGAGGGTACACAGCATGAACTATTCCAGTGTTATCACTGTTTGGAGCAGCAAACTGACCTACGTTCATTCTGTGAGCGGGTACGACTTCCGCATTTGGTTCAATGGATATCCCATCCGATTTATTTATATCTGCAATAGAATTCTGAAGATTATGGCCACTGTAACTATCGGCGGGAATCTCGATGAAGGAATTATAAGCAAGAGGTACGTACGGGTTTTCTGAGTAGCCCATCATTGCTTTGCGCAACTCTGACAAATACCTCGATCTCGCGTTGTTACCTTTGCTCACTAACAATATATTTGAATTACTGGCCTTGGATGAATATTTTGCTTTTTCTTTACCTGACTGGACCTTGTGTATTTTCTTCACGTTATTAATAAAAGAACCATACTGTGGGCCGCTCGACTCGATACTGGCTTTCTTGTAACTTGGAACGGTTTCTAAAATGTTTTCTTCATATTCGTTTCCATGATTGTCATTTCTGTCACTTGGGTTGTACCAAGAAGCGATTTCACTACCATATAAGTTATCATTGCTGCTTTTCCCCACGTTTGGATTAGTTCGTAAAATTAAATCTCCAAGCATACTTTCAAAGGAATTCACAGTGTCACTTGGGTTGGAGCTAGAAGCGGTTTCATCAACACGTAAGTTATCACCATTCCACTTTTTACCCTCATTTGGGTCCGTTCTCGAAGCTGATTTTCCCAGTTTCATTCCAAAATTACTCATTGCATCGTAAGAAGTAATTTCACTATCACGTAAGTTATTTCCATCGCTAGACTTAGTTTGTGAAGATGATTCTCGGAAGTTGTCTCCATAACCGCCGATTAAGATATTCGGGTCAGATACAGATTCAACAACACTTAGCTTATTTTCGTTGCTAGCTTTTACCTCACTTTGATTAGTTCCTAAAGCTGATTCGCCGAAGTTGTTTTGAAAGTCACCCATTACGTCATTAGGTTTGGATCCAAAATCAGTTTCGCTAGCACTTATTTTATTGCCGTTGCTGACATTAGCCTCACTTTGTTTGATTCCTGACGCTGATGCGCCGAAGTATTCATAAGCGCCCTTTACGTCATTAGGGTTGAATCCAGAAGTAGTTTCGCTACCACCTAAAATATTTTCATTGCTGACCTTGGCCTCACTCTCTTTGGTTCCTGAATTTGGTTCGCTAAATATGTTTCTTAAATCATCCATTATGTCACTAGATTTGGATCGAGATACTGTTTCGTCAATATTTAAGTTATTATTGGGTTTAACCTCACTGGGGTTCTTTCCCGAAGATGATTCACCAATGTTGTTCCCATAACTACCTATTGCTTCACTTGGGTTAGATCTAGATTCTGTTTGTTCGACACTTAAATTATTCCCATTGCTAGATTTAGCCTCACTTTGTTTAGTTCCTGAATATGATTCAGCAAAGTTGTTTCCGAAACTGCCCTTCACGTCATAATAATCAGACCCAGAAACGGACTCTCCAGCATTTAAATTATATTCATTGCTGGACTTAGTCTCACTTATTTTGGTACCAGGAGCTGCATTTTCAACACTGTTTCTGTAACCAGGGTAGGAACCAGATTGGATTCCGTTGACACTAAAATTTTCCTCATTGCTAGATTTAGACTCACTTGGATTGGACCCTGAAACTGATGCGCTAAAGTCTTTTTCATAACTACCTATTGCAGCATTGGGATCGGATCCAGAATTAGTTTCGCTACCACGTAAATTATTTTCATTGCTGGCCTTATCCTCACTTTGTTTGGTTCCGGAAGCTGACTCGCTCAACGCATTGCCCAAACCACCCATTATGTCACTAGTTTCGGATCCAAGTTCTGTTTCGTTACCACTTAATTTATTCGCGTTGCTTGCATTAGTCTCAGTCTGTTTGGTTCCCGAAGATGATTCAACAATATTGTTTCCATACTCGCTCATTGTGTCACTTGGTTTGGATCCAGAAGCAGTTTCACTAACAAATAAATTATTATTTTTGCTGACTTCATATTCACTTGGGTTGGTTCCTGAAACTAATATCACAAAATTATTTCCATCATCTGATTTAGGAACATTGCTGTCCTTTGAATCACCTTGAGAGGTACCGTATTTGACTTTCGACTCACTTAAGTTAGAGCTGTAGCTATTCTTTGGATCACTTGGGTAAGAACCGTAGCTGTTCTTGGATTCACTTGAGAAAAGTTTGTAGTTGTTCTTTGCATCACTTGGATAGGAAATATCATTAGACGTTTCATTTGCTGGGTTCATGTTATAACTATTCTTCGAATCACTTGGGTACAAACTGTACGTATTCTTTGCCTCGTCTGGATAGGATCCATAGCTGTATTTTGCATCATAAATGTTCTTAGCGCCAGCCGAGCTTCCCATCATCTGCCCGTTACTTTGACTGGAGGCAAACACATTTTGGGTATCGCTAGGGTTGTACACATATAATGTTCCCGTTTCTTGCGGGCTGTATCCATAAATGTTATATGGGTTGAATCCATATGCAGTCTGGCCGTTACCAGGGTTATATACATTAACGTTTGGAATATTTCCCGGGCTGTACATGTTGTATACACTACCGATATTATTTACATCGTACGGATAGCCTCCTAAGACATTTGGGTCGTATGCAAAAAGAAGATTATTGTCGATAGGATTAGAATCGATTAGCGTCGAGCTGTCCTTAGTACGTCCATCATAGGCATCATCAGCACTGTTGAGTAACTCCCGTTTACTCGCAGACCTGCCGACTTGAGGTTGATACAAATAGCCATGGTTAGTACTGGTAGTTTTGACCGTGATGCTGGCTGAAATAACGGTGAACGTATTAGTTACATCTTACACTTAAAGTTGATATAGTCATAATATTTCTGTCCATTAACAAGACTATTGATTTGATTAGTTTAGATTGATTAGATTCAGTTAGTTGGAAATGTTGTAAACTGTTTCGTTTATTCCGACGACTTGTTAATAATCGCAGACTGTGCTGAAGCCTAAAATCTACGAGGGCTGTAAGTAAAGTACTGGCAACTCTCAGGAGATCGGACAGGTGGCGCTGTTGTCGATGTGTAGTGTGCATCCACTTGGGTGTGTTGTTGCTGGGTGGCTCGAAATCATGTTTTCAAAATGTGATCAGCGTTCGTGGATTAAAACCGTGGTTACCCGTGGTAAAATGCATCATCGAGTATTACCTTAAATCTGTGGCGAGAATGCTTTTTTCACGGTGCGTTACGGCGTTTCGCGCGGGGCGGAATGAGACTGCGGCCGTCCATTCCACAAGATCAAATTGAGATGCTGAGTGGTCTCTTTTTTGTAGACCATCGATGGAGCGTAGAGGTTGGTCTCCGTCAAAAACGGTGTGCACATGCTGACGAAAAGTCTTAACATGAGGAAAATTGCGTCCTGTTGGGTTCCACAAGTCACCGACGCACAGAAATGCCATCGGTATTCTCTGACTGGCGTCTACCTGGACAGGTACCCGGACTAAGGAGACGCATTTCTGTAGCTTATTTATCCATTAGTAAGACGTGGGCACGATTCTACGAGCTCGAATTAAAGCGTCAGTCGAATGAATGACGTCTCCCAGGTTCGCCAGATCTACAGAAATTTCGACAAAAACGCAGTCGGATGAAACTTATACTGATTGTGGTATATGGATACGAGTGTGTTATTCTTACGTAAGCTGTGCCTGAGGAACAAACCTTCAACAATTACTGCCATTGCCAACATCTGCGTCGCGGCGCAAACGTACCCGTTTATTGCGAGACGATCGCCTTGTCATGTTGCATGTCAACACACGCTGTCATCTCGCAAACATCGGTGGCACTGGGAGGTCTTGGAATACCCTCCGTACTCAACAAACTTGAATCCTTGTGACATCGACCTGTTTCCGAAGTTGAAGGAACCCCTCATAGGTCACAGATTTCCTGACGTGGCATCTGCACTCCGCGGAGTACGGCGCCTTGTCAACTTCCCGACATCTGACTTTGCGGTTAACTACGTGGAAGGAATGTGATGCCATTGTACTTGTTATTTCATTAAAAATTGCCTTCTCCTTTATTTACAGCCCTCGTAAAACTTTGGAGCTTGAAAAGCGGCGAAGGGATTATTTTTATATCCAAGACATGATTGATGTCAGGAGGAAACGTAAGGAAATTTGAACTGGTGGATAATATCAAGTACTTAGGATGTGTATTCTCTCAGGATGGTAGGATAGAATGTGACGACGAATGAGCATGCAACGAAACTAATGCAGAGAAAAATCAACGGCGTTCTGTAAGAGAGAAATTATCTTCTTGGATCTGTTTTCAGACTGCTAAATAATGGGTGGTTGTGATAACTATTTTAAGAGAAAGTAAGCTAGGCAATCCTCAAAATCCGGGTAGACTCAGATTATCTCGTCCATAAGGATTGTTTTCACGATGACACAAGATTTCGCATCTATGTTTCACAGTTGGCTTTATATGATTGCGCAAGCGTGAATTCCAATTACGATACCAGCAGCTTTCCACTTCTTCAATATTTTCTTGAAAATTAGTTTATAATTTTGAGGTCATAAACACGCTGATCCGTTATTTGGTTTGTAAAATGAAGCGGGGATTAGAAGAAATTTGGATTGTTGGATGCGCTTGCGAACGGTTGGCTGTTGAGGCAGCTGTTGAATTATTGCAGTGATAAAGTTGTTAAAACCTATTAAAATAGCTTAATTTTGAGTGTTTGTGATTCATTTAGTGCTTGTTGGTAGAAATTGGGAGTAGTGGTATTCATTTAAATATTATAACAAGTAATTCAGCTCGTCTTCAGTATATTACGTTTTCTAGGTTAAGTAGGCTAGCTTGGTGTACCTTGTTTTGAATTTAGGTTTAGGAAATATTTTAGGTAATAATATTAACTTTAACAACATTTGTAAATATCTGTATGTTCGTTGGTATAATACTTATCAATCAATCAATCAATCAATCAATCAATCAATCAATCAATCAATCAATCAATCAATCAATCAATCAATCAATCAATCAATCAATCAATCAATCAATCAATCAATCAATCAATCAATCAATCAATCAATCAATCAATCAATCAATCAATCAATCACTCCTGAGCTGCATTTAGGGCAGTCGCCCAGGTGGCAGATTCCCCATTTGTTTTCCTAGCCTTTTCTTAAATGATTGCTAAGAAATTGGAAATTTATTGAACATCTCCCTTGATAAGTTATTCCAATCCCTAACTCCCCTTCCTGTAAACTAATATTTGCCCCGATTTGTCCTCTTGAATTCCAACTTTATCTTCATATTGTGATCTTTCCTACTTTTAAAGACACCATCCAAACTTATTCGTCTACTGATGTCCTCCCACGCCATCACTCCACTGACAGTTCGGAACATACCACTCAGTCGAGCAGCTCGTCTCCTTTCTCCCAAGTCTTCCCAGCCCAAACTTTGCAACATTTTTGTAACGCTACTCTTTTGTCGGAAATCGCCCAGAACAAATCAAGCTGCTCTTCTTTTGACTTTTTTCCAGTTCCTGAATCAAGTAATCCTGGTAAGGTTCCCATAAACTGGAAACATACTCTAGTTGGGGTCTCACCAGAGACAAATAAGCTCTCTCTTTTACATTCTTACTACAACCCCTAAATATTCTCATAACCATGTGCAGAGATCTGTACCCTTTATTTACAATCCCATTTATGTGATTACCCCAATGAAGATCTTTCCTTATATTAATACCTAGGTATTGCTAATGATCCCCAAAGGGAACGTTCACCAAATCAACGCAGTAATTAAAACTGAGAGGACTTTTCCTATTTGTGAAACTCACAGCCTGACATTTATCCCCGTTTGTCAACATACAATTGCCTACCGTCCATCTCACAACATTATAGAGGTCATTTTGCAGTTGCTCACAATCTTGTAACTTATTTATTACTCTGTACAGAATAACATCATCTGCGAAAAACCTTATCTCTGATTCCACTTCTTTACACATATCATTGATATATATATCAGAAAACATAAAGGTCCAATAATACTACCTTGAGGAATTCCCCTATTAATTTTACAGGGACAGATAAAGCTTCACCTACTCTAATTCTCTGAGTTCTGTTTTCTAGAAACAGAGCCACCCATTCAGTCACTCTTTTGTCAAGTCTAATTGCACTCATTTTTACCAGTAGTCTCCCATGAACTACCCTATCAAATTCCTTAGACAGATCAATCGCGATACAGTCCCATTGACCTCCTGAATCCAGGATATCGGCTATATCTTGCTGGAATCCTACAAGTTGGGCTTCAGTGGAATAACCTTTGCTAAACCCAAACTGCCTTCTATCAAACCAGGTATTAATTTTGCAAACATGTATTATATAATCAGAAAGAATGCTTTTCTAAAGCTCACATACAATGCATGTCAAACTGACTGGCCTGTAATTTTCAGCTTT
The DNA here is from genome assembly GCF_040414725.1 of Anabrus simplex. Classification (NCBI taxonomy): domain Eukaryota; kingdom Metazoa; phylum Arthropoda; class Insecta; order Orthoptera; family Tettigoniidae; genus Anabrus; species Anabrus simplex. The sequence goes on along the minus strand of NC_090265.1, from coordinate 31,581,093 downwards.
ATGTCTCTCACCCTTCCCTTTATATACAGGGGCTACTATAGCAACTCTCCATTCATTTCGTAAAGTTCCTTCATAAAAACAATAATCAAACAAGTACTACAGATATGGTACTACATCCCTATCCATTGTCTTTAGTATATCCCCCGAAACCTTATCAATTCCAGCTGCTTTTCTACTTTTCAACTTTTGTATCTTACTGTATATATCATTGCTGTCATAGGTAAATTTTAATACTTCTTTAGTATTAGTCACCTCCTCTATCTGAACATTATCCTTGTTACCAACAATCTTTACATACTGCTGACTGAATACTTCTGCCTTTTGAAGATCCTCACATACACACTCCCCTTGTTCATTAATGATTCCTGGAATGTCCTTCTTGGAACCTGTTTCTGCCTTAAAGTACCTATACATACTCTTCCAGTTTTCACTAAAATTAGTATGGCCACCAATTATGCTTGCTTCTTTGCTGACTTCTGTGCTAGATTCAATTTCCTAGTAAGTTCCTTCAATTTCTCCTTACTTCCACAGCCATTTCTAACAATCTTTCCAACCTGCACCTCCTTCTTGGCCTCTTTACTTCCCTGTTATAATATAGTGGGTCTTTACCATTCCTTACCACCTTTAAAGGTACAAACCTATTTTCACATTCCTCAACAATTGCTTTAAACCCATTCCAGAGTCTGTTTACATTTTAATTACCGTTTTCCACCGATCATAGTTACTTATTAAAAACTTCCTTATGCCTGTTTAATCAGCCATATGGTACTGCCTAACAGTCTTAATTTTAATCTCTTCCTTTCTTTCACATTTATTTTTAACTACGACAAAAACCGCTTCGTGATCACGAATACCATCTATTACTTCGGTTTCTCTATAGAGCTCATATGGTTTTACCAACACTACATCCAGAATATTCTTCCCTCTAGTTGGTTCCATCACTTCCTGAATCAGGTGCCCTTCCCATATTAACTTATTTGCCGTTTGTTGGTCATGCTTCCTGTCGTTCGCATTACCTTCCCAATTGACATTTGGTAAATTGAGATCACCCGCTACTTACAAAGGCAGATTATCATAAGGAATAGTACCGTAACTTCAACTGCAATATTTTTGGTATTTCGTATAGATATCCGTTCAAACTATCGCGAAGGTAATAATTTACTAAATTAAAAACACGATACTCCTGTAAACTTCGATTTAAAAAGAAGTTAAAGAGATTACACGGTAATTTCACTGGATAGTTACGGTACTTAACAGATTTTGGATTGTTGATATCGTACATTCCGACGAGATCAAAGAGTACTGGCTACATACTCATGGTAGTTGTGTAAACAAATACAAATTCAGCTGATTACTTTATTCCGATAATTTTTAGCCTAAGGTCCCGGCATACTTTGTACAGTACTTTGCACCTTCGTTCATACATCGATTAAAAGTTAATAATGAAATTCCTATGGGGCCTATCGTAATAATACTGCATTTCAAGTCTCCTGCATAGTTTTGACAGAAATTATTGTAGACAACCTCCTTTTTTACGGCATTTAAGGACACATATTATCCGTCCCACATAAAAGGGAAAATAATAGTAATCCATCAGCGGTAAAATTTATATAACCACATTTCAGTTTAGAATTGTAGTGCAGATACGGTATATTTAGACAGTAAAGTATCTAACCTGCTATAATCGTCTGTATCATTGTGTGTGTATCTATTAGAGCATAGTACTAATAATAATCTGCCTAAGCAATTAGCTTTATTGGTAACCTTGAGTGCAGTAGTTCGTGCAAATTTGGAACTTGCAATTTCAATTTCTGTTTGTACTTACTTATTGTAATTTTGATACGTTTGAACGTAGTTTAAAATTATTGTAGTGTATTGTAATGTAGTATACGAGTAATATCTTATTAGAAATAAGCGTGCTTATTTAATTTGTAAAATTTTTGTGTAGTATAGTAGAGGTATCTATAGAAACTCTCTTATTAAAATACTATTGCTGTAATTAGGCGAGGCTTACCAGTATAGAATTGTGTAATTTTTCTGTATTCCTTTCGGTATTCAGTAATTAACAGTAGATTTTATCCTTTCGGGTGTTGTAGGATAAACATGGAATACGACTAAGTAGTATTATAGTGTAGTTGTATATTAATTTCCTAATTGTCGTGTGATCTTTGAGTACTAACCTAGACAATATTTCTTTTCGTTCATTTTTTGCAGAAAAATGTTATTTTATTTTCCTATTCTTTTCATTTTTTCCGCAAAGAATGACTAAAGAGTGCAAGTGTAGGAACTGTGTATGTTGAAAGGCATTGAGGGGTATGAGGGAGGAGTTGGAGTGTTTGAGGGAGATAATTAGGATTCTCACAGAAGACAGGAAGGAAGATAGGACTCCCTCAAACAATGTACAGGTTATAGTAGGTGTACAAGAGGGAGGGGAAGGAAAGGGGGAAACTGTAGAAGACAGGTGGTCTATTGTTCTAAGGGGAAGAAGATTGCAGATTAAGAGTTCTAATCAGGATCAGAACTCAGGGCATGTGTCTGTGTGAGAAATCGGTACGAGCCACACCAGGTAGAGCAACAGAGGGAAGATGAGGAACAGGGAACTGTTGCTGAGATGAGTGGAAGTAGGAGGAAGGGAAAAGGTAGGACAGGAAAATGTAGAGTAAAGGATAGGAAAAGACAGGTGGAACAGGGTCATGGGAGGGACAAAAGACAGGAGGAAGTAGCTTCTGCAGCTATCAGGAAAGATGAGACTGACCACGAGGGGAGAGGATCAAAGGAGGTGGGTAGGGTTTAGACTCTGGTCATGGGGGATTCCATCGTTAGACACGTGGGGAAAGTGTGTGGCGGAGAGGGAACCAAGGTAGAGTGTTATCCAGGAATTAGGTTGAGGCAGATGCTGAGAAAAGTAGAATAGAAGGAGGAGATGGTAGTGTTTCACGTTGGTACCAACAACGTAAGGCAAGCTAATATAAGTAAATGCAGCACGAGTGAAGTTTAAGAAAGCGGAGATTGTTATCAGTGGAATACTGTGAAGGAGGGATACTGACTGGAGGGTGATTGGGGATTTAAATGAGACTATGGGGTGGATGTGTGGGAAACTGGGAGTGAATTTCTAGATCCTAATGGGTGGTTAGAAGGTAGGGATCTGCGCTCCGATAGCCTTCACTTACATCGCAGTGGTACGTTTAAGTTAGGAAATTTGTTTAAAAGGGTAAGAGGGAGGTACATTAAGGGAAACGGTGTTGTCTAGGGAGCGGTGATGAGGGTACAGAGATCTGGAACTCAAGTAGGGATGACATAAACGTGTTACAGTTGAACATTAGAAGTATAGTACAGACAGGAATACAGTAAAGTAACTTAATAGATATATATTTACCAGATATTGTAATAGGAGTTGAATCATGGCTGAGAAATGATATAATGGATGCAGAAATTTCCTCACGGAACTGGAGTGCGTGACGTAGAGATAGGATAGGAATGGTGGGAGGGGGAGTATTCATTCTGGTGAAAGAAGGATTTGTAAGCTACGAAAACGTACAGGTGAGAAACATGAAATTCTAGGTGTAAGGCTCATTTCTAAAGATAATAGGCAATTTGATGTCTTTGGAGTGTAGAGATCGGGAAAAGGTAATGCTGACACGGATTAAGAATTATTTGATGAGATGTGTGAGAAACGACATGGATTGGAATGTGTTTGTAGTGGGAGATCTTAATTTACCAAATGTCAATTGGGAAGGAAATGCGAACGACAGGAATCATGAACAACAAATTGAAAATAAGCTAATATGGGAAGGGCAACTGATTCAGAAAGTGATGGAACCAACTAGAGGGAAAAATATACTGGACGTGGTGCTGATAAAACCAGATGAGTTCTATAGAGAAATCGATGTAACAGATGGTATTAGTGATCACGAAGCTATTTTTAATATAGTTAAAAATAAAAGTGATAAAAAGGAAGGGTTTAAAACTAGGACTATTAGGCAGTACCATATGGCTGAAAAAACAGGCATGAGGCAGTTTTTAAAAAGTAATTATGATACGTGGAAAACGGTAAATGAAAATTTAAACAAACTCTGGGATGGGTTTAAGGAAATTGTTGAGGAATGTGAAAACAGGTTTGTACCTTTAAAGTTGGTAGGGAATGGTAAAGACCCGCCTTATTATAATAGAGAAATAAAGAGACTAAGAAGGAGGTGCAGATTGGAAAGAAAAGTAATAAATGGCCGTGGAAGTAAGGAAAGATTGAAGGAACTTACTAGGAAAGAAGTCAGCAAAGAAGGCAGCTAAGGGTAATATGTTGGCAAGCATAATTGGCAGTCATACAAATTTTAGTGAAAAATGGAAGGGTATGTATAGGTATTTTAAGGCAGAAACAGGTTTCAAGAAGGATATTCCAGGAATCATTAATGAACAAGGAGAGTGTGTATGTGAGGATCTTCAAAAGGTGGATGTATTCAGTCAGCAGTATGTAAAGATTGTTGGTTACAAGGAAAATGTCCAGATAGAGGAGATGACTAATGTTAAAGAAGTATTCAAATGTATATACGATAACAATGATATTTACAATAAGATAAATGTTGAAAACTAGAAAATCGGCTGGAATTGATTAGATTTCTGGGGATATACTGAAGACAATGGGTTGGGATATAGTACTATACCTTAAGTACTCATTTGATTATTGTATGGTTGAAGGAGCTATGTCAAATGAATGGAGAGTTGCTATAGTAGCTCCTGTATATAAAGGAAAGGGTGATAGACATAAAGCTGAAAATTATATGCCAGTAAGTTTCGCATGCATTGCTTGTAAGCGTTGGGAAGGCATTCTTTCTGATTACATTACACATGTTTGCAAAATTAATAACTGGTTCGATAGAAGGCAATTCGGTTTTAGGAAAGATTATTCCACTGAAGCTCAACTTGTAGGATTCCAGCAAGATATAGCAGATATTTTGAATTCTGGAGGTCAAATGGACTGTATCGCGATCGACTTGTCTAAAGCATTTGATAGGGTGAATCATGGGAGACTACTGGCAAAAATGAGTGCAGTTGGACTAAACAAAAGTGACTGAATGGGTTGCTTATTTCTAGAAAATTGATCTCAGAGAATTAGAGTAGACGAAGCTTTATCTGACCCTGTAATAATTAAGAGGGGAATTCCTCTAGGCAGTATTATTGGACTTTTATATTTTCTTATATATATCAATGATATGAGTAAAGGAGTGGAATCAGAAGTAAGGTTTTTTGCGCATGATGTTATTCTCTATAGTGTAATAAGTAAGTTACAAAATAGTGAGCAACTGAAAAATGACCTCGATAATGTTGTGAGATGGATAGTAGGCAATGGTATGATGATAAACGGGGTTAAAAGTTAGGTTTTGAGTTTCACAAATAAGAAAAGTCCTCTCAGTTTTAATTACTTCGTTGATGGGGAGACATTACCATTTGGGGATCATTGTAAGAATCTGGGTGTTAATATAAGGAAAGATGTTCATTGGGGTAATCACTTAATTGGGATTGTATATAAAGGGTACAGATCTCTGCTCATGGTTACGAGGGTGTTTAGGGGTTGTAGTAAGGATGTAAAGGAGAGTGCATATAAGTCTCTGGTAAGACCCCAACTAGAGTAAGGTTCCAGTGTATGGGACCCTTACCAGGATTACCTGATTCAAGAACTGGAAAAATCCAAAGAAAATAAGCTCCATTTGTTCTGGGTGATTTCCGACAAGAGAGTAGCGTTACAAAAATGTTGCAAAGTTTGGGCTGGGAAGACTTGGGAGAAAGGAGACGAGCTGCTCGACTAAGTGGTATGTTCCGAGCTGTCAGCGGAGAGATGGCGTGGAATGACTTTAGTAGACGAATAAGTTTGAGTGGCGTTTATAAAAGTAGGAAATATCACACTATGAAGATAAAGTTGGAATTCAAGAGGACAAATAGGGGCAAATATTCATTTATAGAAGGGGGAGTTAGGTACGGGAATAACTTACCAAGGGAGATGTTCAGTAAATTTCCAATGTTCTTGAAATCATTTAAGAAAAGGCTAGGAAAACAACAGATAGGGAATCTGCCACTTGGGCGACTGCCCTATGTGCAGATCAGTATTGATTGATTGAAATAGTGAGATCTATCGCTTGTACCCAGCCCAGACGTATTTATAGTTTTTTAACGATGTTATTTTTCTTTAAATATAATCGAAGCAGCATTGAATATTTTCTGTATGGTATGATTATGGATGGGCTGACAGTTGATGAACTACAAAAACAAAATCCTTTCAATTAGAAATAACTACACGAATGAACTCACAATCAGGAAGATAGAGATTAGTAAGAAGTCCAGTAAAATTGGCATATGGCTTGTAGTACCGGGAGTGTTCGGCTCACCAGATGCAGGTCTTTTCATTTGACTCCCATAGGCGACCTTCGCGTCGTGATGAGGATGAAACGATGATGCAGACGACACACACACCCAGACTTCTTCAGCGAAATTAACCAATTATCTTTAAAATTCCAGACCCTGTCGGGAATCGAATCCGGGACTCCTGTGACCAAAGGCCAGCACGCTAACCACTCAGCCATGGAGCCGGACAGAAGTCCAGTAGTGGCATTTATAAGCCGAGAATTCCTATTTCAACATTGCTGATTCCCTCCTGACAAAAATAGTTTCCAAAGGAAGTTATTTAAATCTGATAAAAGTGATTTATTAATGTTTACAAAACATCACATGAAGATATACAGGATATCTCGAACTTTTTGGGTCAAATTGAAACAGATGATAGTGGGTCCACAACAGATTATATTGTGATAGGGAAGCGATGTTCGGAAAAGAACATTTATTGTGTTATGGACATACACAGCGAACACCGTATAACAACAACATAGCTCAGAGTAAGTGTTCAAAGTGACGACCGCCAGTCTCACTGTATGTATTGGCAACAGCGCAAGAAGTTCTGCCACACTCTCAAAAAGATCCCTGGTGTTTGTTGTACCAGAAGGCAGGCAGATTGGATCCTAGCAAGCAGGTCTTCATCCGTTGCTACGGGCGTTTCATATACCAACGACTTGACGTAACCCCAGAGGAAAGTCCAGAGGTGTGAGATCCGGCGATCACGCTGGTCGTGGAAGAGGAATTCGCCTTCAAATTCAAAGATGAGGGAACGTGTTGTTCAGGTGCTGGCGGACAGTAACATCGAAGTGAGCTGGTTGCACCGTCATGTAGAAACCACTTGATTAGCGGAAAATGAGACGTACAGCCTCCAGAAAGTGTGGCGAGCCCATCTCGCAGGATCAGTGAAACAGGGAGGCAGTAAATAACGTCACAATGCCACACAAGCTGTCTGATGCAATAGACAACTGACACCAGGGATAGCGGTTTGCGTGCGCCACAGCCGTCATCACTTGACACACGTGCTATGAGCAAAGTTGTGTACAGCACGTATGTTTGGTGGTCAGGGGTGTACGGTCACCCGCTGCTTGTTCCAGTGTACAACAAGCACCCGGGTTCTTTTCGAGGGTGTGGCAGAACTGTTAGCGCCGTTTCAATATATGCATTGAGACTGGTGGTCATCACTTTGAACAATTATTATGAGCTACGTTGTTGTTATGCCGTGTACGTTGTGTATGCATTTCCGACCATTGGATCCGTACCTCAATATAATCAGTTGCGGACCCACTATCACCTGCTTCAATTTGAACAAAAGATTTGAGACACCCTGTAGATTTAGATGTTTTCTATTTATTAGGTTCCTAAATCTTCTGCACTTACGTCTTTTCAGCAAGGTTCCAGGACACCCTACATGTAATCTTCAATCACAAAATCAATCAATACTGATCTGCATTTAGGGCAGTCGCCCAGGTGGCAGATTCACTATATGTTGTTTTCCTAGCCTTTTCTTAAATGATTTCAATGACATTGGAAATTTATTGAACATCTCCTATGGTAAGTTATTCCAATCCCTAACTACCCTTACTCTAAATGAATATTTTCTCCAATTTGTCCTCCTGTGTTCTTTTCTACTTTAAAACGCCACTCAAACTTGTTCGTCTACTAATGTCCTCCCACGCCATTTATCCGCTGACAGTTCGGAATATACCACTCAGTCGAGCAGCTCCCAGTTCTCCCAGTTCTTCTCAGCTGAAACTTTGCAACATTTTTGTAACGCTACTCTCTTGTCGGAAATCACCCAGAACAAATCGAGCTGCTTTTCTTTGGATTTTTTCCAGTTCTTGAATCAAGTAATCCTGGTGAGGGTCCCATACACGGGAACCATACCCTAGTTAGGGTCTTACCAGAGACTTATAAGCCCTCTCTTTTACATCCTTTCTACAACCCCTAAACACCCTCAAAACCCTGTAAAATCCCATTTATGTGATTACCCGAATGAAGATCTTTCCTTATATTAACACCCAGACACTTACAATGATCCCCAAAAGGAACTTTCACCTCATCAACGCAGTAATTAAAACTCAGAGGACTTTTCCTATTTGTGAAACTCACAACCTGACTTTTAACCCCGTTCATCATCATACCATTGCCTACTGACCATCTCACAACATTATCGAGGTCACGTTGCAGTTGCTCAATATCTTGTATACGTAACTTACTTATTATTCTATAGAGAATAACATCATCCGCAAAAGCCTTACCTCTGATTTCACTCCTTTACTCAAATCATTTGTATATACAAGGAAACATAAAGGTCCAATAACACGCCTCGAGGAATTCCCCTCTTAATTATTACAGGGTCAGATAAAGCTTCGCCTACTCGAATTCTCTGAGATCTATTTTCTAGAAATATAGCAACCCATTCAGTCAACCTTTTGTTTAGTCCAATTGCACTCATTTCGGCCAGTAGTCTCCCATGATCCACCCTATCAAATGCTTTAGAGAGGTCAATCACGATACAGTCCTCAAGAATCCAAAATATTTGTTATATCTTGTTGGAATCCTACAAGTTGAGATTCAGTGGAATAACCTTCTACGTATCCCTTGCCTTTCTCTGGTTTTATAGTCACAAACAACATCCAATGATTGGCCACTGGTTATAAAATGCTTCAGTAAATATTGCAGAGGCACAGCTCATCATTTCAGTGACTGGTCCTTCCAAGATATTAGACTGTAAGCTTTCGGCACAATCTGCCATTAAGACCAAGTCGTCAGCATAGGCCAGACTGCTTACTACATTTTCACCTAACTGAATCCCTGCCTGCCACTTAACACCTTTCAGCAGATGATCCATGTAAACCATGAACTGCAAAGGTCAAAGGCCTTATCTAACCACTGTAAGTGCCTTGAAGAAAGAACTCATTCCACCATCATCACTCACATCAGACCTATTTTCAACATACCCTTAATCCCATAATCCCCCGGTACGGTGAACATCTTTTCCCTCGATACTCTATCATATGCCTTCGCTAGATGAACGAGACATAAACATAACTGCTGTTCCTCTCGTAGCCTTTCCCATTTCCTAGCGCATACTAGGGCTGAATGGAAAGGCTGAAGGAAACACAATAGAGGAAGAGTGGATAGTCATGAAAAATGAAGTCAGTAGGGCTGCTGAAGAGATGTTAGGAAGGAAGAAAAGATAAACTAAGAATCAGTGGATAACTCAGGAGATACTAGACCTGATTAATTAACGGCGAAAATACAAGAATGCTAGAAATGAAGAGGGCAGAAAAGGATACAGGTGATTAAAGAATCAAGTGGATAGAAAGTGCAAGGTAGCTAAGGAAGAATGGCTGAAGGAGAAGTGCAAGGATGTCGAAGGTTGTATGGTCTTGGGAAAGGTAGATGCTGCATACAGGAAAATCAAGGAAACCTTTGGAGAAAGGATATCTAGGTGTATGAATATTAAGAGCTCAGATGGAAAGCCCCTTCTAGGGCAGGAAGAAAACGCAGAAAGATGGCAAGAACTTATCCAACAGTTGTATCAAGGTAAAGATGAAGATAATTTGGTTCTGGAACAAGAAGAGGCCGTTAATGCTGATGAAATGGGAGACCCAATTTTGAGGTCAGAGTTTGACAGAGCTCTGAGAGACCTAAATAAGAACAGGGCACCTGGAATTCATGATATTCCCTCTGAATTACTGACTGCCTTAAGACAAAGCAGCATGGCAAGGCTATTCCATTTAGTGTGTAAAATATATGAGACAGGAGAAGTACACTCCGATTTTCGGCAGAATGTTGTTATACCTATTCCCAAGAAAGCCGTTGCTGACAGGTGTGAAAACTACCGCACCATTAGTTTAGTATCTCAATCCTGCAAAATTTTAACACGTATTATTTACAGAATAATGGAAAAACAAGTTGAAGCTGAGTTAGGAGAAGATCAGTTTGGCTTCAGAAGAAATGTTGGAACACGTGAAGCAATCCTGACTTTACGTCTGATCTTAGAGGATCGAATCAAGAAGGACAAGCCCACGTACATGGCATTCGTAGATCTAGAAAAGGCATTCGATAATGTTGATTGGACCAAGCTATTTACGATTCTGAAGGTGATTGGGATCAGATACCGAGAACGAAGAATTATCTACAATCTGTATAAAAATCAGTCTGCAGTTATAAGAATTGAGGGCTTTCAAAAAGAAGCAGCAACCCAGAAAGGAGTGAGGCAAGGCTGCAGTTTGTCCCCCCTCCTTTTCAATGTATACTTAGAACAGGCAGTAAAGGAAATCAAAGAGGAATTGGGAAAAGGAATCACAATCCAAGGAGAGGAAATCAAAGACCTTGAGATTTGCCGATGATATTGTTATTTTATCTGAGATGGCAGAAGATCTCGAGAAACTGCTGAATGGTATGTACGAAGTCTTGGGTAAGGAGTACAAGATGAAAATAAATAAGTCCAAAACAAAAGTAATGGAGTGCAGTCGAACGAAGGCAGGTGATGCAGGAAATATTAGATTAGGAAACGAAGTCTTAAAGGAAGTAGATGCATATTGTTCTTGGTAGTAAAATAACTAACGATGGCAGAAGTAAGGAGGACATAGAATGCAGACTAGCACAAGCAAGCAAGAGCTTTCTTAAGAAAAGAAATTTCCTCACTTCAAACATTGATATAGGAATTAGAAAGATGTTTTTGAAGACTTTCGTGTGGAGCGTGGCATTGTATGGAAGTGAAACATGGACGATAACTAGCTCAGAAAGAAAGAGAATAGAAGCTTTTGAAATGTGGTGTTACAGAAGAATGCTGAAGGTGAGAAGGATAGATCGAATCACGAATGAAGAAATACTGAATCGAATAGGTGAGAGGAGATCGATTTGGCTAAATTTGACAAGAAGAAGAGATAGAATGATAGTACACATCTTAAGCCACCCAGGAGTTGCTCAGTTGGTTTTTGAAGGAAGTGTAGGCGGTAAGAATGGATAGACCAAGGTATGAATATGACAAGCAGATTAGAGCAGATGTAGGATGCAGTAGTTACGTAGAAATGAAAAGGTTAGCACAGGATAGGATGGCATGGAAGGCTGCATCAATCCAGTCTATGGACTGATGACTCGAACAACAACACTGAAAATCTGATATTGACAGCTCATCTGTGGTCTGAAACCACACCGGTTTTCATCCATATTACTCTCAACCACTGATCGCACCCTCCCTTCCAAGATTCCAGTGAACACGTCGCCTGGTATACTGATCAATGAGATAACTCAATAGTTGTTGCAAACCTTCCAGTTCCATTGTTTGTAGGTAGGGCCAATTGCTGCTTTTGTCCAATCATAAGGTACCTTACTTACACTATATGCTAATCTTGCTACTCTATGAAGCTATTTCGTCCTTGCCTTTCCACTGTACCCCACCATTTCAGGTCAAATCTCATTTGTTCCTGCTGCTTTATTACTACAATCAGTCACTACTGATCTGCATTTAAGGCAGTCGCCCAGGAGATAGATTCGATATCTGTTTATTTCCTAGCCCTTTCTTGAATGATTTCAAAGAAACTGAAAATGTATTGAACATCACCCTTGGTAATTTTTCCCTACCCCTAACTTCCCTTCCTATAAAGGAATATTTTCCCCAATTTGACCTCTTGCATTCCACCTTTATCTTCATATTTTGATCTTTCCTACTTTCAAAGACACCACTCAAACTTATTCGTCTACTAATGTCATTCCACGCCATCTCCCCACTGACAGCTCGAAACATACCACTTAGTCGAGTAGCTCGTCTTCTTTCTCCCAAATCTTCCCAGCCCAAACTTCGCAACACAACTCTTTTGTCGGTAATCATCCGGAACAAATCGAGCTGCTTTACTTTAGATTTTTTCCAATTCTTGAATCAAGTAATCCTGTTGAGCGTACCATACACTATTTGGGGTCTTACGAGAAGTGTATGCTCTCTCCTTTATATCCTTAACACAGCTCCTAAACACCCTCAAAACCATGTGCAGATATATGTACCCTTTATCTACAATCTCATTTATGTGATTACCCCAATTAAGATCTTTCCTTATATTAACACCATGATAATTATACTGATCCCCATAAGGAACCTTCACCCCATGAAAGCAGTAATTAAAATTGAGAGGACTTTTTCTACTTGTGAAACTCACAACATGACTTTACAATTGCCTGCTGTCCATTTCACAACATTACCGAGGTCACGTTGCAGTTGCTCACAATCTTGTAACTTATTTATTATTCTATAGAGAATAACATCATCTGCAAAAAGCCTTACCTCCTATTCCACTCCTTTACACGAATCATTTATGTATATAAGGAAACATAAAGCTCCAATAATACTGCCTTAAGGAATTCCCTTCTTAATTATTACAGGGTTAGATAAAGCTTCGCATACTCAAATTCTCTGAGATCTATTTTCTAGGAATATAGCAACCCATTCATTCACTCTTTTGTCTAGTCCAATTGCATTCATTCTTGCTAGCAGTCTCTCATGATCTACCTTCATCTCTAAAGATATTACGCAACTTGATGTTTTGGGGTGTACAGATTCAGACGGTTATAATGTTAATCAAAGAGGCATGCTGGAATGAAGGCGTTTATGCCGGAGGATGTGGTTGTATTGTAGGCACATGGTGAGTAATGGGCTGTTGTTGGAATATAGGCAGTGGAGGTGAGGGGGTAACATAGTTGATGAAATGTGATGCGTTGATCGAGCTACAACTTCTGTTTAATATTCTTGTCGGAATATTCTCTCAAGCGTTTGTTGTACAACATTGGTCTCTTTTCTATTTCAGAAATGAAATATTCTGTATCAAATGACATAGCTTCATCTGACTGCACAACATAAGCTGCATCGATAATAAAATTGACCGGGCAAGAGCTCACTGCCAATGCGCAGACACTACTGAGAAACTGAACTATTACTGGTGCGTCCCCTGTGGATGGGGGCGGTAGACATCCACTGCCTGACGTAAGGGGTGACTAGAAGGGTCCCCAGGTACTCTTAACTTGGGAGCGTACGTTGCCGACCAGGGGCCCTCAGCTGAGTCCTAGCATGGTTTCCATTCGCTTGCGCCAGGCTCCTCACTGTCTGCTATCCTATACAACTTTCCATGGTCTACTCTTGTTCTTTTCCGACCTCGATGGTGTTACGGGAGACTTTCACTTTCACGCCCTTCATGGCCTTTGTCTTTCTTTGACTGACACTTCCATTTTTGAAGTGTCATATCCTTTCCATTTTACCTCTGATTAATATTAAGAGAAGATGGGTGCCCTTTGTACTTTCTCTTAAAACAATAATCACCACCACCTCTATTACTGGTACGTGTTGACAGGTTAGCAACACTGTGTGTCGTTTCTACGAGCAACAGCTCCATAAAGTGTGCGACACCTATATTAGTTGCCGTAGTTAAATAATTGCGTGAGTGCATGCTGCCATTTCATTTCGGCCGCTAAGTAGTGGCTCAACCAGCCAATTATTTAATCGCCATTGCACGCTAGGCCTAGCAATGATTAAAGAAGCCGAAAAATTGAACACTTGTTTGAAGGACTGGGCGGAATACGTTCAGCTCGGAATAGAACTCAAGAAGTTTCTCCAAGTCGGTAATCATAATGGATGTTTTAGGTTGGACCGCATAGTTATTTATTCCACTCGCTAATTAATTGCAAACATAAATCTATTGACACAGCTAACACACATGTCATCAGATATATCTGAGTGTATGGACGTGACGAATACCATGTCCAACACCCTGTACTTGAAGCTCACCGCAATTCCGCCATTGCTCATACCGTACCTGGACCGATCAGGAAAATAAACAGCAGAACGCTTGGAACAGCTGCCATCTTCACCTTTCTCTCCATTCTCGTTTCCTTGATTACCAATTCAACAATGAGAATATTGTAATGATATTACCAGCCTCATCAGCTGCGGGACTCTACAGAGGGGTCTAGAAAAATATAGACTCTATTTGATAGTCAATATTAATGGAACAATATGACATACCGTTACAAATCTTGCACGGGGGGTGGCGGGAGGTTATTTTATGTGTTCAAAGTGACCCCCATTAGCAGCCAAACAAAGTCGATGCCACTGAACTGCTGACCGAACTACGGCTATAAGTGTTGCCGGTCTGATAGCCGTACAGAATACCTCGATGGTGTCTCGTAGCTCGATAAACTTCATTTCTCAAGGTCCCCCATAGGTAGAAGTCGAGAGGTGTAAGGTCTTGAGACCGTGGTTGGTCCTCTTCGTCCTATCTATCGTTCAGGTAGATTTTCATCCAAGTAGGCTCTGAGATCTTTGTGGTAGTGAGGCGGAGCTCCATCTTGTTGTAGGTAAAACGTTTCATTTCCAGACATCTCTCCGATGGTAGGTAAAATCGATGTTTGCAGCATATAAAGATACACCTCACCAGTTACATACGTTCCAAAAAGAATGGGCGAATCAAACCGCGCGATGACAGACCACACCACACATTAAACACCGGGTAAATTAACATGTTTGTCCACGTGAACATGAGCCCAGTACACGCAGTTGTGGCGGTTTACAGCACCGTTCAGTTTGAAATGCGCCTCGTCAGACCAGATAACCATTCCTGCAAACCGTTCAACCTCGCCAAGCATGTCCTCAAACCTCTCGCAGTACTCCATCTTTCGATACGGGTCGTTCTTGTTCATAGCGTGCAGAGATCTTGGAATGCACACTTTACACTTTGCAGTCTTCAGAATTCGCCGTACGGTTGGTCGGCTTACCCTGCTTTCACGTGCACCCTGATTCACAGATTTTTAAGGTGACCTAGTAAAATATTGCAACACAGCAGCGCTGGAAGGTAGACTTGTTGATGTTTTTTGGTCGGCCAGACCCTTTCTTATACATATCCTGAAGAGTACTGTCGGCTTTAAATTTATCCCGAATACGATAAATTGTTGTACGTGTTGGCGGCTGAGTTCCGTACACATTGCGCCATAGCCATTGCACCTCAATCATGTTTTCGTACTCCCAGTACCACTTCAATACGACCTTGCGTTGCTCAAACGACAATCTTACTTCACTCATTGCTGCACTGTATTCTGCTGGAAAACGCACGCCAAGATTGTCGCACCATTTACGTGACCTTCATCGCCTGTTTAGGAAGCAATTGACTACGCTGCTGCTCAAGAATTGCAACGATATGTCAGTTTGTTCCAAAGATATTAACTATCAATTAATGTCTACATTTTTCTCGACCGCTCTGTATGCGCTATTGTGGTGAAGGATAGTGTTATGTGTGGTGTGTGAGTTGCAGGAATGTTGAGGACGGCACCAGCATCCATCTCCCGAGCCAAGGTAATCAATCGTTCAGGATCAGAATCCCGAAATCGAGACTCCGTGATCCTAAGAGCACGATGCCGACCAGACAGCCATGGAATTGGCCAGTATAAAGATATTCTCAATCACCACAGATCTGCATTTAATGCAGTCGCCCAGCTGGAAGATTCCCCATTTCTTGTTTATTTAGTCTTTTCTGAAATAATTTCAAAGAATTTGATAATGGCTCCTTTATTTTCTAAGTTTCAAAAAATAGGAATTGCACTGCCTTTGTTGTCACTGAAATCGATACGGAAGAGAAAACATTGGGCTAAAAAGTGATTATTACAGAGAAAATAATTTAGTCATACAAATATTGTTAAAGAACTAGAACCATTTGATTTTAGAAAGTTTATACGAATGGATATAGACACTTTTATTGACTAATTGGCCTGAGTTGCACAACCGCCCAACACACGACCCAACTTGCAGAGTGTTGCAATAGTAATTTGGGAGATTGTATGGTCTCCCCGACCAACCACCCCGACCGGTACGGAGAAGCAGGATCCCTGCAGATCGGGTCGAGCAGATTGGGTCATGTGTGGAGGCTTTATAATGGGATATTTGTCCCAATTTTTCCTCTTGAATTCCAACTTTATCTTCATATTGTGATCTTTAGTACTTTAGACTTATTCGTCTACTAATGTCATTCCATGCTATTTCTTCACTGGCAGCTCGGGTCATATCGTTTAGTCGGGAAGGTCGTCTCCTTTCTCACCTACAGACGACGGAATCGATCACTTATTCTTCTAAAGCTTTTCTCACACGTTGTGGAGTCACGGGTGCGAACTGTGTCGCACATGTGGATTTGGTGCTGTCTAGGGATGTAATCACCTTTATGTGTTTCTGTGGCGGCTGGCAGTGTGGAATTTTGCTTGAATAGGAAAATACGAATGTTGGGACAAACACAAACACCTTGTCCCAGAGCCAGATTAATTAATAAGGCGCGATTAAAACCCTCGACCCGGCAGGGAATCGAACCCGGGAACCTCAACACTGACCATTCAGCCAAGGAGACAAAGGAATCGATCATCTACATTGTGAATTTAGACGCGACTAACGGCTATATGTCCTCATGGGTGGAAAACGCAGTTATCAGGAGTTACAAGAGTATTAGAAATAACATTATCAAATGAAGAAAGGGAGGCGCTATGAACGACTCCATAGCCAAAAGGAAGCAGATTAAAATTTACGTGTCTGTTGGTATTGCGAACATACCCACGGGATTTCCAGCTTTGCATGGAATCTGAGCCACAGGGACAGCTCGAAACAAACCGCTTTCTCGATCAGCTCTTCTCCTAACTTCCAAGTCTCTCAGCCTACAGTTTGTATTACTACTCTCTCGCAGAACAGATCGTACCTGATCTTTTCCAGTTCTCGATTAAACTCATGCTGGTAAAATAAGAACTCGTGTCCTCGTCCTGAGGTGGGCCAGTTTTTTTCAAGCACTCCTCCAAGACCACCATGCACCGTTATGTCATACACCAGTCCTGCTCCATTGTTAAATATCTAGCGGTACCAGAAATCGAAACCAGGCTTCCGTGGAAGGCAGCTAATAGCACTAACCGTTAAGCTAAGGAAACGGATAAGTGATTCTTGTTAGAATATATACCCTGGAATTAAAATCTTTTTTTCTCTCTTTCTTTCTTTCTTGACTTCTTTGTTCCTTTCTCAATCCGTTTACTCTCCAGGGTTGGTTTTTTCCTCGGACTCAGCGAGGGATCTCACCTCTACCACCTTAACGGCATTGTCCGGTAGCGTGACACTTTGGGTCGTGGATATAAAAGTGGGGAGAAGGACCAGTACCTCGCCTAGGCAGCCTCTCTAACTATGTTGAAAAGGGGCTTTGTGAGGAGATGGGAAGATCGGAAGGGATAGGCAGGGAAGAGGGAAGGAGGCGGTCGTGGCATTAAGTTAAGTACCATCCTGGTACTTTCCTTGAGAAGAAGTGGAAAACCACGGAAAACCACTTCGAGGATGGCTGAGACGGAATGGACCCCCCACCTCTACTCAGTTGACCTCCCGAGGGTGAGTGGACCGCGTTCCAGCCCTCGTACCACTTTTCAAATTCTCGCGGCAGAGCCGGGAATCGAACCCGGGCGTCCATGCGTGGGAGCTAATCACACTAACCACTACACTACAGAGGCAGATATTAGAATCTTGCCAGTGACTTATACGCCCGCTCTTGTACATGCTTACACCGTCATAACTCTATGAAGAGATCTGTAAGCTTTATTTACCACCTCGTTTATGTGATTTCCCCAACGAAGAACATACCACTTAGTCGAGCAGCTCGTCTCCTTTCTCTCTAGTCTTTCCAGCCCAAACTTTGCAACATTTTTGCAACACTACTCTTTTTTCGGAAATCACTCAGAATATTTCAAGCTGATTTCTTTGGATTTTTTCCTGTTGTCAGATCAATTAATCCTGGTGTGGGTCCCATACGCTGGAATCATACTCTAGTTGGGGTCTTACCAGAGACTTATATGCCCTCTCCTTTACATCCTTAATACAACCGCTTAACACCGTCATAACCATGTGCAGAGATCTGCACCTTTTATTACAATCCCATTTGTGTGATTACCCCAATGAAGATCTTTTCTTGTATTAACACTTAGGTTCTTACAACGGATCAATGCAGTAATTGAAACTCATAACCTGATTTTTAACCTTGTTTATCTTCATTACAATAGCTGCTGTCCATCTTACAACATGGACATGGATCTTTTACAGTTCTCGACTAAAGTAATTTCTTTTGTTTGTTGTTCAGGTGTAATGCTGTTACCATATGTTTTCCTTTTCATTTATTCAAAATTAGTTTTGGTAAACTGAAGAAATTCACAGTTATAAAATTAAAAAATAGTGTGCATCTGACTACGTTGTCGAGGTCTATTTTAAGCCCCTCGCAAATCTTTAACTTGTCTATTTTTCTCTACAGTATATTATTATTATTAGAGTAAACTTTCTCTTGAAACAATAATTACCATCACTCATCACCAAAACTAGGTATCCTCTGTCCTACCATATCTGGTGCTGGCAAATTCAAACATTTCTGGAGAACGTAAGAATATAGCACGATGTTCGGGCTCCTCGGAGGTTGTTACATGAGAACAGTCACAAGTGCAACGCTCAGTGTTAATTAGCGAGTTTCAAACAACTGCTACAAACTTGTATCCAACAAGACGTGATGTGCAACAGGTTCTTGATTCTGTGAGAGGCTAGACACGTCAGCCACATCTAAACCCCGCTGTGTGTGGGGGGGGGGGATAATTCCTCAGTGTTATCCGCCTTTTACATTGATTTGCAAGGGCTAGATATCTCATATGATGTTTACTGTTTCCAGTGAAGTTTTTCAAGCTGATTTCAAATCTGAAAACCGTTTTGCTCTATAACGTCAGATTTTGAAGATGCAAACAAAGTTTTATTTTTCATACAAAGCCGAATATTTTCATTTGCTACTTTTTTATTGTCAGTGACAGCGGACGTTATCGGGTCCAGAGCTTGGATATATTCACCAAATCTGTTTTGCCATGTGTGCAGGCATGTAACAAACAAGCCCAATATGATCTTACTTAAAGCCATGTTCATGAGTACTCCATGTAGCAATCAGTGCTGTAGTGAAATTTCTGTCTGTGAGTTGTTTTCCTTGATACACTGTTAAACATGTGTCAATGGTTGATGTTGTATATCTCAAGAACGGCGGGTGATTAGACAAAAATTGTTAGTATATTTTGAAGCAACATGTTTCAGCTGTCTTAGGTCCGGCTCCATGGCTAAATGGTTAGCGTGCTGGCCTTTTGTCACAGTGGTCCCGGGTTCGATTCCCGGCAGGGTCGGGAATTTCAACCATAAGTGGTTAATTTCGCTGGCACGGGGGTTGGGTGTATGTGTCGTCTTCATCATCATTTCATCCTCATCACGACGCGCAGGTTGCGTACGGGCGTCGTCCCTAGGAAACACCGGCAGAAAAAGCCATACGCCGTTTCATTTCATTTCAGTTGTCTTAGAACGCATATTGGATACGTTTTTTTGTTGATCATTGTTATAAGAGGCGACTAAAAGGGACTGCCAACTTATTTTTACGAAATATTCAAACCTCTGACACCCCCCACCCCTTTGTGTTAAGATAGGGCTGTTTCCCTGTTGTACTTCATCTTAATAGTCATCACCACTAACAACAAAGACATCGCCGGTGAAGAAAAGCAAACCTCGCATCTCACAATGCTCTATTCATTATTTTCCTTAAGACTTGCCACGCCTCCCAGCCACGTATGGATCTGGAGTCCTTCCGAACAATGTTCATTGTGCTAGTTTTCCTATTCGAAGGTGTAAAGAGAAATGAACCTTAAATAAGTTTACTGTAGGAGCGAGTAAATTCGTCGCGCAAACGTTCAATCCTACAGCACAGCACTGTAAGCTGGGGCGGCCGTACCTTGTGAGCACATTGTCTATTTGAAAAATAAATTAATTTAAATATGTTATCTACAATCAATTACAGTGCACTGAAAGAGACTTCAGCCAAAGAATAGGAAATCATTCAACTCCGCTCACAACCAGATAACTAGTCGTGCGCTCCTCGCCTTGTGCTGTGTAGGTCACAGTTCAGCGAGAACTTGTAAGCTTTTTGCCAGAAAGCAGGAACTCTGCCTTTTGCGCATGCGTGCCCAACTTTTCCGATGTACTGTGGAAACGACAGCCAAGACATCACTTCACAGCGAGTCTTCTTTCGACCACAGAGAGGCGGCACTGGTCACACTTGCATTTCGACCGAAATGAGAACGTAGCAGGTGTTACCCTCTTGACTCAGCGGCAGTATTCAAGACGGGATCACTCAAAGCAAACAGCAAAAAAAATACTGTAGAGGAATCCATCAGCTGTTCCTGCTAAGTCTTTTAATATTCCCAACTTGCCTATTCCACAGCCATATTTGTAAATCGGGGAACTATAAAAATTGTACTTCTTATGTTCTCAAAATAAGGACATAATATTATGACTATCTTACAAAATGTTTAGTTTATAACTATCACTATAACATGTAATTTTGCATACGACGTTGCTGGTTTTATTTCAATGATTTTGTAACATTGAGGAGTTCTGTTTTTGCGCGCTCACACCAAGTGTTTGAGTTAGTGAATGTTATGTCATTGCAGGTGTTATTGTGTTTTTGATTAGTTTTGTATGAGGAGTGTCTATATGTGTTGGGGTTGTTTGCGTGTTTGTCCAGTGTGGTAAAATCAGTGGAGAGCCTCTTAGAAACTGCATATGTTTGTGTTTTTATTTTGTTGGAAAGAGGATATGTTACAGCACACAAATGATTTTCTGCAACAGCCGCAACTGAGTGTAAGGTTCATTTTCCTTTACACATAAGCATAGCAAAATTAACACAACGCCAATTATTCTGATGGACTGCATATCCGTATATGGCTGGGAGGCGTGACCGGTCTTAAGGAGAATAATGGATAGGAGGAGCATTGTATCAACGACGATATGCAGTATAGTCTCTCCATGCCCAATATAATATGCGTATGCAGTCTATGGTGAAAGAAACCAGAAAAAAATGGCTTCCTTTACTTGAAATAGGAAATGGCTGAATGCTAGTTCGGCGGGTGTAGTGAAATTGGTGCGATCGTTAAAGGAATTCGGACATCACCCAATTAGTGGAGTCGAACTGGTCCGACGCTAAAATATCCAAACCAAGGATCGAAGAAGTCTTATCGTCCGCTCATATATTACATCAACTGTCCCAATAAAATGGCACAGGACAATATAGTATACAGTAATATGTAACAGCCTTTCGGCCTTGTAAATAACATATTTATGCGTAGGTGGATCGAAAGGTTAGTTGCACTAACGCACCGCAGCAGCGCACTGTGTGTCGCAAACGTGGGCACAGCGGAGAAAGGGACAGACACTGCCCACACGTCTGTTAGGCAGGTCGCTGTGGTGTCTCGTCTAGTATTGTGTGAATAGCGGCCAAACGCAGTGGCGCGTCAACTGGACGTTCACTCCAAATATGAGGTGCGTGCAACATTCCGATTCCTATGGGCCAAAAGGAAGAATTGGACGGACATTCATCGTGAAATTAGTGCTTTTTATGGGGAACTGGCCATTTCCCGGCAAGGTATCGTAAAGTGGTGTCAGCAATTCGAAGCCGGACGCGCGGATATTACGGACAGCCATCGTGAAGGCAAGCCCGCAACCTCCAAGATCCGTGCAAAGGTCAACAGTGTGAATTCAATCATTAGACAGAACCGGCGCATTAAATTGAGAGAAATCGCGACGCAGCTGAACATGTCGTATGGCAGTGTGTTCGCCATTGTTCACGAGGACCTTGGATATCGTAAGCTGTGTCAAAGATGGGTCCCACGTCTTCTCACCGATGAGCACAAGGGACAATGTTTCCAATCCTCCCTGGCATTTTTGCAGCGCTATGCCGCAGACGGCAATGGGTTTCTGCGGCGAATCGTCACAGGCGACGAAACGAGGGTCCACCACTTCACCCCCGAAACAAAGTGAACATCAATGGAATGGGTGCACCCCTCATCGCCACAACGAATGAAGGCCAAGGTTCAACCTTCAGCCGGTAAGATTATGGCGACAGCATTCTTTGACATGGAGGGTTTGCTGCATGTGAAATTCATGCCGAAAGGAACAACGATCAACGCGGCATCGTATTGTCAAATGTTGCACCGGTTGCGTAAAGCGATTAAAGAGAAGCGCCGGGAGAAATTGAGCGCCGGTGTGATTTTGTTGCACGATAACGCAATACCTCACAAGGCCCACCAAATGAGAGAACTGCTGCAACGTTTCAAGTTGGAGGTCTGGCAACATCCTCCCTACAGTCCCGACCTAGTGCCATGTGACTTTCATCTGTTCGGTAAGCTCAAAACGGAGCTCGGCGATCGACGTATCCAGACCGATGAGGAGGTGAAGGTCGCTGTCTCCGAGTGGTTGCAGAACGCTGGAGGAAATTTCTGTGCATGCGGCATCGACAAGTTGGTTGTGCGTTCACAGAATGTTTGGAGTCTCTTGGAAACAATGGGGAAAAGTGACGTTACAGTGTATGTCGTTATAGACGTGTTGCTGTTGTATAGGTGGTGTAATAAATGTTCATAACTGGGAAGTGCAGCTTATTTTCTGATCTGCCCTCGTATGTATTGCCGTTTAGGTTAGGTAATGTACCATTACGTTACATTTGAGGCGGTAAATGTTATGGAAATACAGTGGACAAATATGGCGCTAAGCAGCTTCAGGCGGCGTAAATGCGAACGGAATATAATCTTACAGCAAGTCGATCTTGATCAGTAGGCGGAGGTCGATATTGACCGACAAAAGAGAAAAGAGTTTCCAAGATTGAACAACTATGGACCATGAAATAATTGAATTGATTCGATTCTTAAATACCTTGAGAAGAAAAACTGCGTGAAGGAAGAACTGTAAGTCTTATTACGAGATAGCGAAAGACAATCAACGAATTATAAATACTAAAGTAATATATATATATAATAAATCGAAGGATTAAACCTCCAATATCGGCAGGATACTTAAGGAATCAAAGAAAAACGCCAAGATATTGAAGTAAAGTGTGACCGCAGCCGAGTCAGATATTGACGTAAAAAAGGGGCCGAATAGCATAATAAGTGGCCAATCTATACTAAGAAACGCGGCAATAACTATCTCAAGTTATAAGCAGTACCTGTTTAGGCGACATAGTTGGCGAATAGCAGACCAAAATTGAAGAAATATATAATTTAAGAGAAATATTTCTATCAGTTATAAAATATATAAACTCAAGTACACGTATTGGAAAACCTGCAATTCATCAGAGAAATATGTATTCTACAAAATATTTGCTGTCTTTTCGTTGCATGATCCCGGTGACGTAATGAAGCTCGCCTAAACGGATGGAGAAAGATTGCGCAAGATGAACTCAGCTCAAGCCAAGATGCCCAGCCGAATCCAGCCGTGACGTGATCCTGGGACATGATTGACTACTCCGAGATGTCCTAGTCGAGGAAGGGGCCAGCAATGGGAAAGTCGACACGAGATAAGTAATATGGTTTCGAACTTCGCATTATAAAATTTTAGTTAATTGCTAGGATATATTTATTTGAGTGCAGAAGTGCCTACAGATATATATAAAGTGCCAATAAGTGAATACTATTGTGTGGATTTAAATAAATAACCGCTGACATGTTCTATTTTAAGTAATACAAATGTAGTGCTCGTGAGATATTTGTAGGTTGTTATAAACAAGATCAAAATGAGCATATCCATGTTTTAAATGCCAATATACTTGAGAAGACCAATTAATATCGAACTAATTGTGGTTAAGAGGAATGTATGCGATGTACGTAACGTAACCTAGTTTTTATGAGTACTTGATCGGCAGACATGGCCAGTACATTGATTGTATTGAAAGGAAATGATTAAATATTAGGGAGTTGCAGTTTACGAATGGAGATTCAGACTATTGGACTGTTTTGACCGTAACACAGAGTTTATTGAAATGAAGTTGAATGTGTATTTTTTATATATGAAGGTATCGGGAAGAATTGAAATATGAAAATTGCATAATGTTGTTAGTCTGAGGAAATGTGAATTGTTCTTTGCGTAAGCAATGCCTAGTTGAGGTTATTGCGAGTTTCTGTGTTGGTTACTGTTTTTAATATAGAGGTTAACAATGCAAGAGATGGAATTAGGTCGTGTTTATGTGAATGTATGTTACAGTCCAAGCGTTGTATGGTCGACAAATAGCATTGAGGCCAGACATATCGCTAGGTTATTTGAGTATTACATGCAATATAATCTGAATATACGTACAGATGAAGGAACATCGCATAACTAAAGATACGTCTTAATATGTGAATGTAGATCGGTAGAGTAGGTTTTTAACCTAATTTTGGCACAGCGGTGAATAACTTGAGAGTTGGTTTTATATGCAATGGTACGTATTTATGAAAACATTTGGCACGACTTACGCGTTTACAACTGATTGATTATCTTTATGGTGGCACTCAATAGTAAGAATACTTGAGTTAATCTTGCACATATGAAAGTATATAATTATAATAAGCTTGATATCAGTATCGATAGGTACATTTATAGCTGCATTGATATTATTTTTGAAACCATAATTTAGAAACATATTACTTATCTCTTGTCGTGAAGAAGTTATAATGAAAATCCAAACCAAAATTTCAAATGAGAATCCAGTGGATGTCCCAAAGCTAGCCCAAATACTACCAGCAAGATATACCACTCCCTCCATGATAAATAAAGAATTATCCCTCTCTTACCCCATGAAACATATTAAAAATAATGAATATGGTTATATGACCGGATGATATTCAGTTTAATGAATATAATATGATGAATTCAATTATGTTTACCATGAAGATTACGAGTTCAAGAATGATATTAAAGTATGATTCCAATTTCTTTTCACTATTGCTGATAATTTAATTCCTATTTCAATTATAAAACATTAGCATGCTAATAAATTAGATCTAGGTTTATTTATGTGTTTCTTTTCTCAAAGTAACTTATAATACGTAGTAACAGGATAGTATTAGAGCTATTTAAGGTTAGATATGCTGAGTAATGAACATCATATCGGATTTTTACCTACTTACGGGGGAATTGAATGATTGATTAGAACCATGACTACTCTTCAACGGAACCTACGACTGAATTTTATAATTTGAGAGTTTAATGAGATGTTTTACCCTGAAAACCGAATGTATACCTCCGACCATCATACTTACTCATGCGAGAGACCCCGTTTACATAATGATTATCTTAGTTTGGGTCATTTTGCAGCCGAGGTATGATATTATGATCGCCCAACGAGAGTTATATGAGTAGATAGGTGCCGATGACAGGAGAGTAGATGGTTGGAAAGGTGTAGTAAGGTTAACCGAGCTCGATAGCTGCAGTCGCTTAAGTGCGTTCAGTGTCCAGTATTCGGCAGATAGTTGGTTCGAACCCCGCTGTCGGCAGCCCTGAAGATGGTTTTCCGTGGTTTCCCATTTTCACACCAGGCAAATGCTGGGGCTGTACCTTAATTAAGGCCACGGCCGCTTCCTTCCCCACTTCTAGCCCTTCCCTGTCCCATCGTCGCCATAAGACCTATCTGTGTCGGTGAGACGTAAAGCAACTAGAGAAAAGGTAAGGTTAGGTAAGGTGCGGCTGGGTTAGGTTAGGTTAGGTTAGGTTAAGTTAGGTGCGGTTAGGTTAGATTAGGTTCAGCTGGGTTCGGTTCAGCTGGGTTAGGTTAGGTTAGGTTAGGTTAGGTTAGGTGCGGTTAGGTTAGATTAGGTTCGGTTCAGCTGGGTTAGGTTAGGTTCGCTTAGATTAGATAGGATAGGTTAGCCACTTCTAACCAGATTGTGTTTTTGATTATTTAAAACCCTCGAGTACGACTAACTTAAAACCCCTCTCACTTAACATTGAAAGCTGTGGAAACTTCTACTACTATTGCACTTATCTGTGACTGTCGGAGAACTGACAATGTTTCTAGTAAAATGAGGTGGTCGTTGAGGTTTAGGTTAGTACCCTTTCGTGAATTCCTTCCTCTAACCGCCTACTACCCGTCGGACCAATTCAACCGTGACCTTTTCATGGGTGATTTCAATGCTGACTTGCTAAACCAACCAGTGAATCGGATAAGTTGTGTCACATATTCCGTGCTCTGAACATGGAAATCCTACCACCTAATGCTAAGAACCACGTCTACTAGCCTGATCACTCGACTCACACTTTAATTGACCTCATAATTGCAAATCAATCCCAGAAAGTCATTAAGCACGGTGAGATTCCAGCTCCTGGAATTTCAACTCACGACTTATTGTACTTACATTACTCTATCCGTGGACCGAAGAATAAAGCACGCTACGTTATTTTGAGAGACATAAAACACATTGAATTAGATGACCTACGCTATGACGCACATAACTTACCGTGGGATGACATATGTAATCTGCATGAAATTGACTCAGAGGTTAACAGATTCAACTCATTAGTGCTGAACTTGTATGACAAACATGCTCCGGAGAGGCAGGTAAGATTTACCCGCCCCCCTTCCCCCTGGCTGACGACAGAGATAAGATCTGCTATGGCCAGCCGTGACCGTTGGTACAAACAATTCAGACGAACACGTGACAAAGACTGAGCAATACAGGAAACTGAGAAATAAAGTTAAATACGTAATTAGAATTAGTAAATGCCACTACTTTCAACAGTTAGCAGGAAATAATAATTTAAACCAAACCAGGAAGAAGTTACGATCATTGGGCATAGGCAAAGCCGTACAAGAGCACATTCCCACCATATCTCTAGATACCTTAAATGATTACTTTTCTCAGCGTGGGAGGACATCAGTAGACGATTAAGTTTGGATGGTGTCTTTAAAAGTAGGAAAGATCACAATATGAAGATAAAGTTGGAATTCGAGAGGACAAATTGGGGAAAATATTCGTTTATAGGAAGGGGAGTTAGGGATTGGAATAACTTACCAAGGGAGATGTTCAATAAATTTCCAATTTCTTTGCAATCATTTAAGAAAAGGCTTCGAAAACAACAGATACGGAATCTGCCACCTGGGCGACTGCCCTAAATGCAGATCAGTAGGGATTGATTGATTGATTGATTGATTGATTGATTGATTGATTGATTGATTGATTGATTGATTGATTGATTGATTGATTGATTGATTGATTGATTGATTGATTGATTGATTGATTGATTGATTGATTGATTGATTGATTGATTGATTGATTGATTGATTGATTGATTGATTGATTGATTGATTGATTGATTGATTGATTGATTGATTGATTGATTGATTGATTGATTGATTGATTGATTGATTGATTGATTGATTGATTGATTGATTGAAGCATTTAATTAAAGCATCATTTAATTAAACCATCAATTCCACTACCGGCTAATCCCACAAAGTTAGCATGCCGTTCCGAGCGCGACCAGTTCTCTTTCCACACCGTTAGCGCAAATGATGTTAAACGTGTGCTGTACTCTATCACTTCCGATGCGACAGGTAATGACGGTATCTCGATAAAATTAATTAAAAACAACATCGGGGCTGTACTGCCAATACTGACTCACATACTCAACTACTGTCTGACAAATGGAGTATTCACTGACGTTTGGAAAGACGCACTAATAAGGCCTACCTCGGAAAACACCACCTTGGATTCTCCATCAGATTACCGCCCTGTGTCCATCCTATCACTCCTCACAAAAGCACTCGAACGTCTGGTTCATTCACAAATCACTGTATACCTGATCCAGAATTCCCTCCTTAACCCTTTTTTTAATCCGGCTTTAAAAAAGAACATCGTACCGCGACAGCATTACTGCGAGTTCGGACGATGTCAGACATGCGATAGACCAACGACATGTGACTGTAGCAACACTACTAGACCTAAGCAGCGCCTTTGACACAGTTATCCCTGGGTTACTACTGCAGAAACTCCGTAGTCTCAACTTTAATAGGACATCTCTCAAACTTTTTTGCTTCTACCTCACTGACCGTCGGCAACGAGTATCAGTGGAAACAATGAACTCAGGATGGCATAACAAGTCAATAGGTGTCCCGCAGGGGTTGGTTTTGGACCCACTTTTATTTGTAGTTAGTGTGTGCGATATAGGGGACGCATTGAAATATAGCAAGTACCATATCTGTGCAAATGATCTTCAGATTTATTATCACTCATATCCACAAGACATAGATGTAGCCAATGACAGAGTAAATTTTGACTTACGGCAACTGAATGACTATGCGAAAAATAACAGCTTGTTAATAAATCCTAACAAAACTCAGACTATTATATTTGGTACCAAAAGAAACCTTAACTTGTTAAAACGTAGACATGTAGGCCTACCCCCAATTATTTTAAATAATATTGTCGTGTCCTATGGTACGTCAGTAAGGAACTTAGGTGTTATAATGACTGAGACACAAAATTGGACTGAACAAGTGACAAATACATGCTGTAAAGTACAGAAATCACTTTTTCCTCTCAAACACTACTCTACTATATTTCCGAAACATCTTAAACTACAACTGGTAAAATCCCTAATCTTACCAATTCTAGATTACTGCGACACTGTACTTACGGGCATATCTCAAGACAGTAACATGATGCTTGAACGGAGTTTAAACACCTGTATTCGATTCATATTTAAGCTGCGATATGATTTGCACATTTCGCCTTATTACAGTGCGTTGTCATGGCTTCGTGTTCATGAGCGTCGCAGTCTCCACGTTGTTCCTTCTGCATGGAGTTCTAAACACAGGTGTACCGAATTATCTCTCATCAAAATGTAATTACCTCTCCTCCTATCTCAACCACGATACACGATCTGGATCCTGTTTAACGATATCTCTCAGTCACTCGAGAACTTACAATCGTTCCTTCGTAGTCACTGCCGCGAGGCCGTGGAATATCCTACCAGCTCGTACGAGATTTAAGATGGATTGCCGAAATCACTTGTTGAATACTTCTAGCTGACTTGTTCGATGTGTGTAGTATAAATAAGTGCGTGAATGAGCCTATTTTCATAAAAATTAGAAATGTATTGGCTAGTTATAGGTTTTTACTGTGTTTCCGTCTTTTATTATTACTAGTGTTAATTTTATAATAATTATCATGTTTATTTATATTGTCATGTGGTACGTTCTATACTCGTGTCTTTTATTACTGTCTCCATATTTGCTATTAGTACTATATTATTTTAAAAAGTTTTGTTGCATTTAAAAATTAGATATATGTCTATTATTTTAAATGTTGCGGGTAAGTGTAAGAGATGGCCTTGAGCCCTAACTTCGCAGAGAATAAAGACGACTTACTTACTTACTTACTTACTTACTTACCTACTTACTTGCATTCCATATGTTCTCTCTGATTAGTGTTAATATAGAGGATGATTGTTTAGTTCCACTTCCTCTTAAAGCAATAATCACCACCACCTGTTTGTATGGACACACTCAATTTTCAAGGTATATAGAATTACCTATATTATTTCCTTCTCATCTGTCTCCTGACCCATCGTTCTTAGGGCAAAGAATGGTTGTTCTTGCTAATGAACAATGATCATGAATATGGAGAAATTATTTTCCGGGAAACTCGCCGGATAATTTTAGTCTATATTAATCGACACACCGGCTGTAAAAGCCTTAGCTAAAATTATAATCATCAACAATATTTTATAATCTATGGTGTATATTTTTTTAAGCAGAGGAATGCCTATTACGAAAAGCTTGCTAATTGTCTTAATTCCTGAGGCAAGAAATCATCACTGTTCTCTTGCCTTCATCTGTCGAGAGGGATAAGAAGTCAGAAAGTTGGGAATAAGCTGCAAGGCCCGGCAGAGATAAGGGGATTGTAAACACTTCAGAGAAACGAGACTTGAGAATTAAATGAATGCCAGCAAAACTTGCTCCACAGATTCATCTTTTAATGTTTCGCAGAATAAGATTAATTGTGTTTTTATTCATGGTTGGTTTCTCACTGCATATTATAATAACACAAGAACATGAGAGCAAGTGGACGTCTGTTCCAAGAAAGTTGGAGCTCTATAGTAGTGCTATAATGACTCATAACAATAGACCTCGTAGTGATCAATTTAGTTCTTCCATACGTTCGATAATTAGTATTCTAACTACACGCTGTAAAATAGAATGCGCTCTGCCCATGCAGCTTACGGCCGCTTCTACCACCGAGTTTTCTTGTATAAGGATCTCAAAATATATACCAAACTAATGGTCTACCGAGCTGTAGTCATAACAACATTGCTAAGTATATGGATGTGAAATCTGGACACTTTACCGTCGTGACGCGATGCTTCCACCAGCAGAAACTTAGATCCATCACAAACATCAAATGGGATGACTACATAAGAAATGTGGCAGCTCTTGGCAAGGCGCATATGAACAGCATAGAAGCCTTCATCATCACTTATCGGCTTAGATGACCGACTCGTTGGCTGAATGGTCACTGTACTGGCCTTCGGTTCAGAGGGTACCGGGTTGATTCCCGGCCGGGTCGGGGATTTTAAACTTTGGTTAATTCCATTGGCCCGGGGGCTGGGTGTTTGTGCTGTCCCCAACATCCCTGCAACTCACACACCACACATAACACTATCCTCGGCCACAATAACACGCAGTTACCCACAAATGGCAGATGCCGCCCACTCTCATTGGCGGGTCTGCCTTACAAAGGCTGCACTCGGCTAGAAATAGTTACACGAAGTTAATCGGATTAGATGGGTTTGTTGCATCCAGCGTATGAATGATAGCAGACTTTCTAAACAACTTCTCTACGCTGAGATTTGTCATGGCAAAAAGCCGCAAGGTACTCCTTTGAAACGTTATAAAGACCAGCTTAAGAAGACTATGAATAGCGTCATCATCATCATCATCATCATCATCATCATCATCATCATCATCATCATCCTTCCAGGTATTGGGCCATGTGTCCCGTTACAGTCTTGCATTTTCCCTCCATCTCTTCATCGGACGTCCTACAGATCTTTTTCCTCTGGGTTGGTGTCGAAGAATCTCTTTTGGCAATCTACCAGGTTCAATCCTTTCTATACGAAGTTTCCTTATAACTGCAGATGTAGTCAGTTATCAGTTGTACTTTCAGTTCTTTTAGCACCTCTTCATTCCTTTTATGGTCCCATTTTGTATAAGCTGCTGTACGCTGCATAAATGTCATTTCTCGTGCTGTAACGTGAGACAAGTCTTGAGATCTTAACGTTGATGCCTGACATACATAACAAAGTGTTGGTTTATCTAGGGTGTTATAAAGGCGCAATCGAGTATGTTTCTGAACAAGTGATGGTTTCATGATGTTGTTTATTATTCCTGTAGTTTCTGTGAATTTATTAATTTTTGCTGCTATATCTAATTCTGATTGGTATGATAGGTTGCACCCGAGATAATTGAACACATTTATACTTTCCAATGTTGTACTATCTAAACATGGAATGTACAGGGAATAGCACACAAAGAAGATCAACTATATGGCATTCTCTCAACAACAAGAAAAGGACATTCCGACTTCTTCAATCCCTAAACCAAACGTAAACTACAAGGCTCTAAAGAAACGGTAAATTACCTACAATTGCTATGAATAGCACTAATATAAATGCTAACACCTGGGGCAACAACTGCAAAAAACCATATTCTTTGGCGCAAAGCTACTGCAGAAGGTGTCTCCGAGCAAGCACGTCGGAGACAAGAAATTGAAACACATCCAGCCGCGTCCTCCACACACCTTTAGATGTGACCTGCGTGACCGCATGTTTCATGGGAAGATTGGCTTGATCAGTCATAGCGACATCTTCACAGAACAACAGACTTTAAGAAGAATTGCAGGAGAAAAACTTTTTCTAGGAAACGAGTAGCGGCCGACGATGATCGTGTGGTAAAACTATGAATAGTCACTATGCATGCAAAATTAATCAGTTTCCGTAAAAACCACATGTGTAGAATATGTTTGTCTTTACAATGATCTAACGGCACAAACAGGTGAATGATACATTTTATTAACAATATCATTTAGTAGCGGACTTTTTGGAGGAACTTCTACTTATCCTGCATACCAACTACCAAGTGATTAAACTCGGACATTGTTGCTTTGTTACAATGGAAGATACCATACATCACCGCCGTAAATAAGAGAGTGAATGGGAGTGATGACACTAATTATAGAGGAGTAAGTTTCATGGCTTCGGTGAGTACGTCGTTCAGTAGCAATACAAAAAAGAACATGTTGGGAAAGGTTGCATGAGTTGTTGCACTCAGCAGCAGGCTGGGTGTACTGTTCGTATAGATAACATCTTCTTTTGTATACCGATACGTCAGATGTGTCAGTAAATGATAGCAAAATATCACATCTCTATTGGGTGTTTGTTGATAGAGAAAATACTTATGAGTCTGTGCCAAAGAAGTTATTATAGTAGCCACTGGAAAATATTGGTGTGGATGGTGCAATAAGAGAGTTGGAGAAAATTATATACCACGGACGCAGGGCAGCTGTGAAGGCTGATAATAATTTAACTTTAACGCCTTTAAGTCCGTCGCACACCAATTACAACACTAAAAGTTACCTGTAAAACAAACGTTTGAACAAAGACTGAAAATGTTGTTGAAAGAAAATTATCGGATTCTGTCAAATAATACATATTTTTACAATGATAATTTGATGAAAATTGCCCGTCTAACAGAGAATGTGGTAAAATGCTATGTCATTGGCGCGAGACCTAGCTGGCTACCTGAACGTTAAATTTCCGTTGCGTAATGCTTCGGTGAAGTCAACGGACATTTTGACATTTATTTTTAGCTTTAATATATAATATATTATATATATGGATTTGAAGTGCTTGGGTTCTCTAATGGACAAGATTGACCAATGTAATGTGGATCAATCTCACAGGATAAGTTAAGGGGTCTGGTACAGGTTACCATGAAATATGAACTTTTTTCTCTTCAAAACCACAACAATTACAGCAATAAAATTTTATGCACATGGAACACTGGCATTATTTTATATGCAAAACAGCATTACGATCATGTTAAAAATAATATGCACAATTTTATAAAATTCAAAATGGTGGTTGTTCTCCATACACGGCTGCAGCATTTTAGCGATAACTTCTGTAATTTTCAATATTTTTAGGTTCTGTTAATTTTATGTTATTTCAAACATATCTCTCTAGGAATGCAAGTACATTCAGCAACATATCTTAACAAATAATATTTTAACTTTTGTATTGAAAAGAAAATGTCAAAATTTTACTTGCTACATTTTTACTTTTTAAAATAAACTGTCTTAAAGAGAGGCATGAATTTACGTCATTTTGTAGATATAGTAAGCAGAAATAGACACAGGAAATTCATTAGTGTATATCAATTAGTTTTTGAGTTATCATTTAAACGGATGTCAAAAACACAACTTCGAGATTATGGGCGATAAACGTTTGTGCATAAATCTTTCATAGGTACCATTAACCTTGCTACTGAAGTTAAAACGCCCCTGGAACATAAGTTGTGCCGCTGTGCCTTTTACTTGTGATTTCTATGCAGTTTTTTCCAATCTGAACCTCTTCTTGCTTTTTATTGCCTCTTGCTGCTTAACGTTTCCTTTTCTCTGCCGTCTCTACTCTTGTTTCATCTCCATCCCGCAGAGAAATTTCTCAAAATGTTCGAGGTTCTACCCCTAACGCTTTCAGAACAAGCAGCCTACTCTTCATGCGACCATTAAATGTGATAGTTTCATCATCTGTAGCAATTTTCACTATTTTCTTCCTACAAAAGCCAGTTTTAGGGCAAATTTTCCATTTTTGAGTCCAAAGATTCATTTGCATTTTGATCGTTTGATCCCACACATCTTGATTCCAGTTCAGCTGCAACTAACATTTTAAACACAGGTTTTATTGTCTCCATTACTGCAGGTGGTAAGTTATTCTTATGTGTATTAAATAAAATGAAATGGAAAAAGCACGCGCGGGCGTGGCAGTATGGCACTCCACACTGTCTAGACGAACACTGTGTGCAGAGCTTTGCCTTTTAAATCATAACTCAAAAACTATGGCGCATAGTGACATATTTTTTCACCAAAATTTCTCTAAAGGATAGGAGCATAAAATAAAAATAGATTGAAATGTGATTTTTTGAAGGTCATAGCCTGTACTAGACCCCTTAAGCAAGGGTACCTATTAGATTTTTAAGTGGGGTCTTCTGGAATCGCCACATTCTGGCTTATGGCTCGGAGAGTTGAACACTGAACGAGAGACAACGGGATAAGACTGAGGCTATGTTGCGGCAGAGCATGATTGCTACCCGGTTGGATCAGCTAAACAATGAACATACAGGTGTATCAAAAATGTTCCGACAAAAATTATCAGGAATGCTCTTTGGATTATGTTAAAAACGATGGTAAAATCGGATTGGCGGAGAACTTTTTTCTTTTCGGGAAAGTGAGGTTCCTTCGTTACTTCCAGGAGGTCAATTTAAATTGATGAACTCGCCGTATTTGCTATGCCAGCCGTTGCCGTGCTTGAAGGAAGAGAACGGCAGGGAGGGGAAGTGGGGTGTATGATGGAGTCAGAGATAATGCACAAGTTTCCTCGTTCGACTCGCACGGGATTGCCCTTGTCTCTTACAGGCACTATCCACAGTTCGTAACTGCACACACAGTACAAGAACACACTCGCCAGTCAAGGAATGCACCTGACCGTTTCCCCTCTCGTCTGTTGGCCGCAGTAACATATGCTCGCTGCCACCCCGCGATTGTGCATAGCTTCACCCACAACATTGTAAATGCAATGAAATACTGAACGAAGGCTTGATGACAGTAATTGTCCAAAATGCCCCCCTCCTACTTCGACGCACAGTTCACAACGGCGTAGTAGTGACCGACGCAAGGCTGACGTGTTTGAGTAACTGGACTGAATCAGGATCGAATCTGCCAACTTGGGCTTAGAAATGCAACCCTCTACCATCTGAGCCACTCAGCCAGGCAGGATACGGTTTATTGCTTTTCGCTGTTACATCAGATTCTACAAGCAGAAAAATAGGCGTACTATACACATGTTGATTGTTTTACAAGCATAGGCACCAAAAACTGTGTACTTTACCAAAACACTCTTGAATTATTATACATTCTTTGTCATTTTTCTACGGATTGTGCAATTGTATGCCGCAACCACACACGACATAACTTAAGCAGTTAATTCATTCCATCTAATCTAACGCACTATAAGCGGACGAAACTGTATCTGGAAGACGCTTCAAATATGGTTTCGCTATTTCCTCTTGGCTCCACCCAGATCTCTGTGGTACACATGTCAGCCACTCTATAGTTTTCTTTCTAGCTCGTTAATCAAATCAAATCAGAGCGTAAACTCCGTGCGTTAAGATTATGTGTAGATATCTTGTGAAAGTGGTGGACTGTGAACTCTACTACGTTGGTGGTTTCTTGGCAGGTTTGGTTACACTAGTTTGTGTTTCTTAAGTATGATGGTGTTATTTAGTGTGTCTTTGGTCTATTTATGCTGGTTTTCGACCGAGATATTCATTAACATTTATGCCATACGTTTCAGCCATCTTGTTTTTCTAAAATTACATCCATAGATATCATCAAGAAGTAAGGTACTCTGAAACGTTCATTAACATTTGTGTCCTAAATGGCAACCATCCTGTTTATGTACAATTCCATACAGAGATACTTGGACTGCTGTTAGCTGCATTGAGTAGGACACGGAATCTATACTTCTGGAGGCCAATTTTGAGATTACCAAGCTTTATTGGACGGACTTTGAAGCGGATAAATGTTATTCTTACTATATATTAGACGTTATGTTTTTATTTTATGTGTGATTTTCAGCTTGAGTACGACCTTCTACCAATCCATCATACGGGGAATCCATCGATTGTTCGTCATCCAGTAGCAGAACTTTCTGATTGCTCGGAGCTTGGCTGCAGATCCACCTTCAAGACCTAGGACTGGACAACCACGCTGAGCTCCTTGGAGTGACACTTGGATCGAAACCACGCTCTCCTCGTTAGATATGCTGTCAATTTTTGTTGAAAATATTAATGTGAATTAGGTCTCCGTCCTTCGTAATACTCATGCTCGTGTTCTACTCCACAGGCAATACGACGAGCTAGTTCTACCATCTCCGCCTATGCGTCCACTCTATGTAAGCAGACGTCCCCGAGCAACGAGAGACAAAGAAACAATTTCCAGTGGCATTGCTACGAGCGCCTTCTCAATCACAGTGAAGCGACCGTCCCGACGCCTAGCACTAGGATGGGTCGACGAGCATTGGTGTTCAGGAGGCTCCTTCACCAGTAGCAGTATTTACAAAATCTACTCACTTGTCCTAGCTAAATGGATTACCACCTCAATGACTGAAAATAATATTCTAGCGCCAGCGCAGAAAGGATTCCTACCACTGGATAGAGTACTTTATCGGGCTGAGATACCAGGTGAGCCCGCACCGGGCTGAGTTTGCAGCTGTGCCAGCATCAGATCAGCTGAGGGAAGAGATAAGCCCACACAGGAAGGAGCTGAGGTTGCTGCTGTGACAGCATCAGATCGGGCTGAGGAAGAACTAAGTCCAGACGGGAACGAGCTGAGGTTGCTGCTGTTCCAGCATCAGATCAGGCTGAGGGAAGAACTAAGTCCCCACAGGAACGAGCTGAGCTTAATACTGTGCCAACATCAGATCAGGCTGGGGTTGCTGCTGTGCCAACATCAGACCAGGCTGGGTTTTCTGCTGTGCAAGCATCAGATCAGGCTGACAGAAGAGCTAAACCCGCACAGGAACTAGCTGAGTTTGCTGCTGTGCCAACATCAGACCAGGCTGGGTTTTCTGCTGTGCGAGCATCAGATCAGGCTGACGGAAGAACTAAGTCCACACAGGAACGAGCTGAGGTTGCTGCTGTGCCAACATCAGACCAGGCTGGGTTTTCTGCTGTGCAAGCATCAGATCAGGCTGAGAGAAGAGCTAAGCCCTCTCAGGAAAGAACTGAGGATGCTGTTGTGCCAAGATCAGATCAGGCTGAGGGAAGAGCTAAGCCAACACAGGAACGAGCTGAGGTTCCTGCTGTGCCAACATCAGATCAGGCTGAGGTAAGAGCTAAGTCCACACAGGAAGGAGCTGAGGTTGCAGCTGTGCCAACATCAGATCAGGCTGAGGGAAGAGCTAAGTCCACACAGGAACGAGCTGAGGTTGCTGCTGTGCCAACATCAGACTAGGCTGGGTTTTCTGCTGTGCGAGCATCAGATCAGGCTGACGGAAGAACTAAGTCCACACAGGAACGAGCTGAGGTTGCTGCTGTGCCAACATCAGACCAGGCTGGGTTTTCTGCTGTGCCAACATCAGATCAGGCTGAGAGAAGAGCTAAGCCCGCACAGGAACAAGCTGAGGTTCCTGCTGTGCGAGCATCAGATTAGGCTGAGGGAAGAGCTAAGCCCTCTCAGGAAAGAACTGAGGATGCTGTTGTGCCAAGATCAGATCAGGCTGAGGGAAGAGCTAAGCCAACACAGGAACGAGCTGAGGTTCCTGCTGTGCCAACATCAGATCAGGCTGAGGTAAGAGCTAAGTCCACACAGGAAGGAGCTGAGGTTGCAGCTGTGCCAACATCAGATCAGGCTGAGGGAAGAGCTAAGTCCACACAGGAACAAGCTGAGGTTACTGCTGTGCCAACATCAGATCAGACTGAGGGAAGAACTAAGTCCACACAGGAACGAGCTGAGGTTGCTGCTGTGCCAACATCAGATCAGGCTGAGGGAAGAGCTAAGTCCACAAAGGAACGATCTGAGGTTGCTGCTGTGCCAACATCAGATCAGGCTGAGGGAAGAGCTAAGTCCACACAGGAACAAGCTGAGGTTACTGCTGTGCGAGCATCAGATCAGGCTGACGGAAGAACTAAGTCCACACAGGAACGAGCTGAGGTTGCTGCTGTGCCAACATCAGATCAGGCTGAGAGAAGAACTAAGTCCCCACAGAAAGAAGCTGAGGTTGCTACTGTCCTAACGTCAGATCAGGCTGAGGGAAGAACTAAGTCCACACAGGAACGAGCTGAGGTTGCTGCTGTGTCAACATCAGATCAGGCTGAGGGAAGAGCTAAGCCCGCACAGGAACAAGCTGAGGTTCCTGCTGTGCGAGCATCAGATCAGGCTTAGGGAAGAGCTGAGGCTGCAACGAAACGGACTGAGCTTCGAGCTGTGCGCGCAACATTCCCGAAACCATCCAGTCTTCCCGACGTCGGGTTGGGAAACCTACTACGTAACATCCGACGCAGAAGGTCCTTACTTCTCAATCTACGGTCGACCACCCGCTGCCGACAATGTCTGGACCAATCACGGCTCCCTCATACAGCAATCGGGTGTGACTTACCTGCAATTGAGAATGCACCTGACATGGACATCAATGCGAACATCTCAGTTAACAAGATCCAAACTGAGATTCATACAATAGAAAGGGTAATGACTAACAAAGAACGGCGTGGTACACTTCCTAAGTCCAATACTTCCAAGGCTTTTTGTGCCTCCGATGGGAACGCCTCACCTCGAAAGACCCACGGCCTCTTAATTTGGGAGCTTGGGTTTGCGAACACGGGGTATTTAGCTAAGTCCTGGCATTGCTTCCAATTACTTGAGCAAGGTTCCTCACTTTCGTGTATTCTATTTGACCTCCCTTGGTCAACTCTTGTTGTTTTCCGCGCCCGGTGGTGTTAGGTATTGAGGCCTAGGTTGTCTTTCATTTCCCACACCTCGTGGTCCTTATCTTTCGTACCTTCATTTTTCCATTGTTCTCTCTAATTAGTGTTACATACAGTAGTATAGTTGTACTCGTCAAAAGCCACGAATAACCACCACCACCACTAACATTCGGAGCTGGTTCACTGGCAAATAATTGATGCCCTAAAGACCTTTTCTATCCATCCCTATAATTCTTAATGAGGACCACCCAACATCAGAAGCGTCATTGGTCGAAATGGAACAGTGTTATTAGGTCCTATCCCTGTGGGGGGGTGTACCCTGCTCGTCTTAAGAGGTGACTAAAAGAGGTTCCAGGGGCTCATCACTTGGAAGCTTGGGTTGGCCGTCAGATGAGTGCGGCATTACTTCCACTTACTTGTGCCGGGCTCTTTATTTTCATTTATCTTATCCGACATCCCTTGGACAACCATTATTCTTTTCCTACCCCGACGCTTTTCGTGGCCTTGTCTTTCTTTGGCTGATACCTTCATTCTTCTAAGTGTCGAGAACCTTCCATTTTTTCTTTCTGACTAGTGTTATACAGAGGATAATGGCCTAGTTGTACATCCTCTTAACACAATAATCACCACCATCACCATTCACAGTTTAATCTACCGCCGCTCAATGGAAGTCGCCATACCACGTCTGTTGCCAATAAGATGTGTGGAAGTTTCCTTACCTTATATAACAAACCATTGCAGAAGAAACCCTTAGCGGAGACATGATGCTGTAATCTCCAGGGTCCGGAATGCAGCTGCGAGCAGGTTACACATCTACAGCGATAACCTGGTCTTTTATGGAAATGCAATGCCAGACCTGCTTATCGTGAAATCATCCTGGGTATTTCTATCCCATTCGAGAATTAATAATAATCTGCCTTTGAAGATGGCCGACAGGCCAAAAGAGGTAAATATGCGACCATGGCGGTGGCTCATCATGCCCGTTGTACATCTGTAGAGGTGGACACGATTCTGGGTGGGTCATTACGATATTCAGGTCCAGCAAACTACGAAACATTTGTTGCAAGCAATACCTACATTTAATGAAGAAACTGTGTAAGTCGGATATCATCAGTGGCACACATAACATCTAACTTGATTACTAGCATCCGATAACAGAGACCAAGTGACGTGTTTCCGCGGCTTCTCTGAGTCTCGCAAGGTAAATACCGCGGTAGTGAGGTCATATGTGGCCATGTCAGTGCCCATAACGCAGAAAGATTGAGACAATATTAAATAATGTGAGCCTCCCCCTTATAACCATTTTGAAACTGGCCTTTGCGCCCTAGAATATCTGTGCCAAGTGACTACTCGACTAACTGTTTAAGATAACGTAGGCCGCGCGCGGTTTCTCCTAGCTCTGTTCGGTTGAGCATAACTGCGCATGCGCTGGCCTACTACCAGGCAAAACTTGTCCCCTGCTCGCTCGCCGACGCGAGACTCAGTTCGCTTCAGTCAGCCATGTCGAGCTGGTGTGTATTTGTGTCCGGCGTCATGAAGTGGTTGAGTACCAGGAAACCACCGTAATCTCTACGTTAACGGGGATTTTCCCCGTGTGAACCAGTTGGAGACCTCCTGCCTTTTCTTCTGATCATGTTTTTGGATTTATTTTTCGTCTGGATACTTCCCAACGAGGTCTGGATGCCGGTCGTGTGACTGTATTTCTTCGTCAACAATGTCAGGTTTTAATTCTTCTCATTTCTTCATCACCAAAGGTATGTACCAGTGTTTGAAATCATTTTAAACGTCGTCCTGAAGAGGATTTTGATATTTTCGAAGATTTCTGGAAAAATAATAATAATAATAATAATAAATATTTG
This sequence comes from Anabrus simplex, assembly GCF_040414725.1. Taxonomy (NCBI): domain Eukaryota; kingdom Metazoa; phylum Arthropoda; class Insecta; order Orthoptera; family Tettigoniidae; genus Anabrus; species Anabrus simplex. Next base: position 31,540,226 of record NC_090265.1, on the reverse strand, counting down.
GACTTCGTCGTTAAATTAATACCTATTTGTGTGTGTGGTATCGAAATCTGAAAAACAGTTTCGGCAACTAATCACCGTAAGGTGGAAGTTTCACCGTGAACTAAATTGGAATTATTAATTTAAAATTTAAATAATTATTTTTGGCACTTTAAATTGTAACCTTCTTTGTAAACCAAGGTACAGTCTCCAAGGTACTGAGCCTTCCTTCTTCAGCTTTCTGTTTGCTTTCCTGTGTTTGTTTTCTAATTCGTTTGGTATGTTTTCTTCTCCCCTCCCCCTTCTGGGGTTTTGGGTGAATTAAAATTTTTCTGTAGCCTGTTTTCCTCCGTGTTTTTGGAGGCGTTGCTGTTGTTTTGGTGTGACCTTGGCAACGTTTTGGTGTGTGTATTGTTGTCGGGTTAAGTGTTGTCTGGCGTGTTGACCCTGTAGAGGATCTTGTATTATATATTTCGGGGTTGAGTGTATCGTTTTCTGTTTAAATTAATTAATTTATTTTCTCCTCTTTTAATATTGTGTTACCATTTCCTTGCCCCGCGTGAGGAGGCGTTTTTACGTGAAATTCTATATGCCTTGTAAACTGTCCTTGGTGGAAACTAAACTTTTTCAAATTTGGTAATTACGAGAAGCGGCTTCGTTGAAGATCCATTTTATTGAATAATTGTTTACTGAGTTTTTTTATTATTAACTAACTATCCGTGATCGATCACATTTAATTTCAAGGTAGTTTTAATGTAAGAAAGTCTATTGGTTTTCCGTTGTTTTCTGATCACATTTTATTAGGTACGGAGGTCATCCTTTCTTTCTTGTTGTTTTCATTAAATTTTCAATTTATCATCTGTTAAAGAGTATTTATTTTCAATTAATTGTCAATTAGTAATGAATTAATTTTCTTTTAAACCCTACCTGGGTATATTCTAATTCATTTTATTTATTGTTAATTACCCTTTCCATTTTTCAACCTTACGTTTATTTTATTTACATTTTGGCTTTACGTTTTAAAATAAACTTAGGTTTTATCAACTTAATGACTTGGTTTGTTACTTACTATTTGCCCTTCCATTAAATTTTTTTAACTTCATGTGAATGCTGGTTTTCATTCGCCACGTTCGGTGGAGCACTGCCACCGTTTTTCTTGTGCATTAACTTCCACGGCCTTAAGTCGTCTTCCTCCGCTGTTTCCGGTAAGTTTTTCTATGGTTCCTTGTTTTTTAATTGTGCTTGAACTTTGTGGTTGCTCTTCTTGTGCCCATCTTCTCCTTCGTGTTCGCTATACTCCCTTTTGGGGCGGACACGCTAGCAACCTTCTCGCCAGGGTCTCTATCTATCTCTCTCTCTCTCTCCCTCTCTCTCTTTCTCTCTCCCTCTGTCCTTTTTCCTCTCTCTCTTCTACTCTCACCCTGGTGGGTAAGGTTATTCACCTCATCATCCCTAGGTGGTACCGGGGTCCTAGAGGGTGGTGAGCGATGAGAAGATACAGCATTCCTGATAGTGACTGGACTCCAGCGGTGTAGTGCGTTTTAAGTGAAGTGGTGTTTTATTCTAAGTAACAGACATTTAAGAGTTGTCTTTCAAAAAAGACCATCTGAAAAATTCCAGTTTCGAAACTGTTTGTGAAAAAATTAGCTTTGTCACATACATTATGTAAATATTTCTGAAAATATCCGAAAATAAAGAAATATACTTTCTTCCCAGCTGATTGCCCGATTCGTAATACATTGCACAACCAGAATATTAAACTTAATTGTGAAAATCGAAGGAGTGTTAGGGGCTTCCTCCACCTCTGGCCCAGAAGCACGACAGTACAATCGGTCAAGTCCTCCTATATACTAAGAAACATAATCATTTCGGGTTTGTTCACAATCTACGACGACTACTTTATTAATACATCTTAATGTCATTTCTTCTCAATTGAATGACTACAACTATCATCTTCATGCAGACGATATTCAGATATACTCACACGTTAAAGTCTTCGTCATTGATAATGCAATCCACCAAATGAACTCGACTTTGAATTCAATTAGCTCGTATGCCAAAAGAGAACTGCCTATTAATTAACTCGAAGAAAAGGCAAGCAATCATAATAGGAGAGTCTAGGCTTTTAAATATACCGAATATCACACAACTGCCTACTATGATGCTCTGCGGTGAAGCTATACCTTTCCAGAAGTCCGTAAAAAACCTAGGCGTTGTCATGAATGACACATTAAATTGGAATGACCACATGGCAAATGTCTGAAGGAAGGTATATGCATCTCTTCGCCCCCTATAAATGAAACAATCCATTCTTCCACATAGCATGAAAATAAAAATTATTTCAATTCTAATTTTTTCAATCTCCGTTTTTTTACTAATCGACGCAAATATAGAATAAACAACGAAACTTCAAAGGAAAATGAACTATTGCATACGATTTACGTTTTCTTTGAACTTTAGGACACGTATTTCCCCATCCTTGCTGAAATTCGATAAACTAAGAAACCTACTTACTGCAACACTATTTTTTCAGCTTCTGAACGATTCTAACTTCCTCTCATCTATCCCTGGATATAATATCAGATCGACTTCTACACTTATGTGGGCCTATGGAACACACTTCCTGTCAGTATACGCAATAGCCTCTTTTAAGCGGTCTTGTCGAGATTTCCTATACGTCAACAGCTTGTTAGAGTGAATGAGTGCAAGTATGATGTAGAGCTATTGTTAGGTGATGTAGATTAAATAAAACAAATTCCATGGCGCAACAGCCCCGAAGGACCATGGCCTACCACGCGACCACTGCCCAGCCCGCAGGCTTACAGATTACGAGGTGTCGGTGGTCAGCACGACGGATTCTCTCGGCCGTTATTCTTGGCTTTCTAGACCGCGAGGTGATGTAGATACATAATAATATAAATCATCAACAAAATAACAATTATAATACTAGTTTACCCCACTAATACAAGTAGTTTCTAAAAACTGTATACAGTACTCATTTTAAAATTATGTAACTATGTGCTGTATGTTGTAGTTAAGTGTAATAGAGGGCTGTGAGCCCCAACTTCGCCACGTAAAAAGGCATAAAATAAAATAAATAAAGCAGAGGGCGTAAGTCAATGGTAAGACACCAATTAGAGTATTGTTCCAGGGTATGCGATTTACATCAGGATGCCTTTGTGGGCGGGGCTGTAGCATAACACCTAAGGTATCCCCTGCCTGTCGTAAGAGACGACGAAAAGGGACCCAGGGACAACTTGGAATCGTGGGTTGGCGACCACGGGACCTAAACTTGAGCCCTGGCATTGTTTCCACTTACTTGTGCTAGTCTCCTCACTTTCATCCATCCTATCTGACCTCCTTTAGTCAACTCTTGTTCTTTTACGACTTCGACGGTATTACGTTTGCGAATCCTAGGAAATCTTTCATTTTCACGCCCTCGATATCTTCATTTTTCGAAGTGTCGGACCCCTTCCAGTTTTTCTCTCTGATTAGTGTTATATAGAGGATACTTGCTCGGTTGTACTTCCTCTTAAAAATATAATCATCACCTCCACCACCGCCACATCAGGAGTACTTGATATAAAAACTGGAAAAGATTCAAAGTGAAGCAGCACAGCTTGTTCTGGGTGATATCCGAAACCAAAGTGTAGTGTAGCGAAAAGCTTAGAAGACTTGGAAGTAAGGAGACGAACAGCTCGAATAAGCGAAATGTTTCGAGCTGTCAGTGAAGAGATGCCTTGGAATTACTTTAGTAGACGAATAAGCTTCAATGGAGGTTTTAAAAGTAGGAATGATCATAAAATGAAGTTAAAGCTGGAATTCAAGACTACAATGGGGCAAATACTCCAAGAAGAGGAATTAGGGATTAGAATAATTTATCAAGGGAGATGTTTGATAAATTTCTAAGTAATTCAACATCATTTAATAATAATAATAATAATAATAATAATAATAATAATAATAATAATAATAATAATCTTACGTCCCACTAACTAGTTTTACAGTTTTCCGAAGCGCCGGATAATTGATCCCTCAGTCGTTCCTTAACGTGGCTGTCTGCTCGTCAGGATCGATGTTCCATTTCACTTTACGTCTATTAGACGGCAGACTAAACCGAATCTGTCTTCGGCGTCTATGGCTGAGTTTTAATAAATCCTATCGGGTAAACACCAAATTTGTAACCAGACATACATTACATTCTGTCACTAAAGTCGATGTCATGGACTTCTATCTGCCCTTCAAAAATTCGACTACCTCTGCAAGATTTGAACTCGCTTTCTTTAGGACTCGGCAGCCAACATTCTCACGCTGAACCACAGAGACAACTAATTATAGTAATAATGAAACAATTACAGTACTACGGTGTAATTTTCTCTTTCTCATATTCCTTGAATAATAATAATAATAATAATAATAATAATAATAATAATAATAATAATAATAATAATAATAATAATAATAATAACAGCGATGGCCAGTGGTGTCAGTTACTGTAGCAACGTCCTAGTTCGTGAACCATGGACAACGGCTGAGTCGCCTAGTAAGTGGTCCTGAGAGTCGGGATACCAGTTTCTATGGAATGGGAATGGACTTCTAGAATATACTGTATTATGTGTCATGGCCCACATTGTCCTCACGCGGCTAGGACTATACAATCAACTGCTGGTCCCTAATCCGTTAGAGGAGAGATCCTCACTGGGATTATGTGTAAATAAGGGTAGCATCCTGCTTCACAGAATTTTCACCGAGCATTCTCATAACGTTTTAAGCTAACCTAGGACCTATGGAAGTCCCATTCCCATTTGACACGCGAGGGACTCCTTGGAAAAGACTTCGCGAACGAAATGGAAGTCGACGTGGAGTTACCAATATTAATGGGGATAGTAGAAGAAATAAAGTAGAGATAACGAGGAAGATATAGATGATTATAAATTGTATTAGATGCGTGTTAAAAAGGAAACGGCCGAGTGTGGGGTCGGGCTGTTCATTGCACGCAACATCGTTTCTGTTTGGCACGTAAATGACCGAATGAGGTGAGTAGACAGTTGGAGGAATTAGGACGAGGTATGTCTCACTGTATTCAGCATGTGAGGGTACACATGAGGATGAAGTTGACAAGTTTTATGAAGCCCTGAGTGATATAGTAGGATCAACAGCAAGGATATGATAGTTATAATGGGCGATTTCAATGCGACAACGGAAATATCAATCAATCAATCAATCAATCAATCAATCAATCAATCAATCAATCAATCAATCAATCAATCAATCAATCAATACTGATCTGCATTTAGGGCAGTCGCCCAGGTGGCAGATTCCCTATCTGTTGCTTTCCTAGCCTTTTCCGAAATGATTTCAAAGAAATTGGAAATTTATTGAACATCTCCCTTGGTAAGTTACTCCAATCACTAATTCTCCTTCCTATAAATGAATATTTGCCCCAGTTTGTCCTCTTGAATTCCAACTTTATCTTCATATTGTGATCTTTCCTACTTTTATAAACGCCATTCAAACTTATTCGTCTACTAATGTCATTCCACGCCATCTCTCCGCTGACAGCTCGGAACATACCACTTAGTCGAGCAGCTCTTCTTCTTTCTCTCAATTCTTCCCAACCCAAACATTGCAACATTTTTGTAACGCTACTCTTTTGTAGGAAATCACCCAGAACAAATCGAGCTGCTTTTCTTTGGATTTTTTCCAGTTCTTGAATCAGGTAATCCTGGTGAGGGTCCCATACACTGGAACCATACTCTAGTTGGGGTCTTACCAGAGACTTATATGCACTCTCCTTTACATCCTTACTACAACCCCTAAACACCCTCATAACCATGTGCAGAGATCGGTACCCTTTATTTACAATCTCATTTATGTGATTACCCCAATGAAGATCTTTCCTTATATTAACACCTAGATACTTACAATGATCCCCAAAAGAAACTTTCACCCCATCAACGCAGTAATTAAAACTGAGAGGACTTTTCCTATTTTTAAAACTCACAACCTGACTTTTAACCCCGTTTATCATCATACCATTGCCTGCTGTCCACCTCACAACATTTTCGAGGTCACGTTGCAGTTGCTCACAATCTTGTAACTTATTTATCACTCTATAGAAAATAACATCATCCGCAAAAAGCCTTACCTCCGATTCCACTCCTTTACTCATATCATTTATATATATAAGAAAACATAAAGGTCCAATAATACTGCCTTGAGGAATTCCCCTCTTAATTATTACAGGGTCAGATAAAGCTTTGCCTACTCTAATTCTCTGAGATCTATTTTCTAGAAATATAGCAATCCTTTCAGTCACTCTTTTGTCTAGTCCAATTGTACTCATTTTTGCCAGTAGTCTCCCATGATCCACCCTATCAAATGCTTTAGACAGGTCAATCGCAATACAGTCCATTTGACCTCCAGAATCCAAGATATCTGCTATATCTTGCTGGAATCCTACAAGTTGAGCTTCAGTGGAATAACCCTTCCTAAAACCGAATTGCCTTCTATCGAACCAGTTATTAATTTCACAAACATGTCTAATATAATCAGAAAGAATGCCTTCCCAAAGCTTACATACAATGCATGTCAAACTTACTGGCCTGTAATTTTCAGCTTTATGTCTATCACCCTTTCCTTTATACACCGGGGCTACAATAGCAACTCTCCATTCATCTGGTATAGCTCCTCCGACCAAACAATAATCAAATAAGTACTTCAGATATGGTACTATATCCCAACCCATTGTCTTTAGTATATCCCCAGAAATCTGATCAATTCCAGCCGCTTTTCTAGTTTTCAACTTTTGTATCTTATTGTAAATGTCATTGTTATCATACGTAAATTTTATTACTTCTTTGGCCTTAGTCTCCTCCTCTATCTCGACATCATCCTTGTAACCAACAATCTTTACATACTGCTGACTGAATACTTCTGCCTTTTGAAGATCATCACATACACACTCCCCTTGTTCATTAATTATTCCTGGAATGTCCTTCTTGGAACCTGTTTCTGCCTTAAAATACCTATACATACCCTTCCATTTTTCACTAAAATTCGTATGACTGCAAATTATGCTTTCCATCATGTTATCCTTAGCTGCCTTCTTTGCTAGATTCAATTTTCTAGTAAGTTCCTTCAATTTCTCTTTACTTCCACAGCCATTTCTAACTCTATTTCTTTCCAGTCTGCACCTCCTTCTTAGAGTAGAACTGAAGGATGCGAAAGGGTGATTGGTAAATGTGGAGAAGATATCGCAGCTAATAGGAATGGGAACCGTTTGCTAGACTTTTGCGCTAGTATGGGATCGCCAGTTACGAATACATAAAGGTCTGTTTGCAAACGAATAAGGGTAGAACATTTCCAGGACGAGGAAATCAGTCAGACATGGATATGATTAGCTGAAATATCCAAATAATGCACAAAAGTAAGTTCTGGATATAGAAAGAAAATGGGTGGCATAAAGGGATACAGTAGTATATGGAGCAAGGGAATACTTAAGAAGAACAGGGTGTAAAGATGGGGAAAAAAGAACATATTGGTGGAATGATGAAGTGAGAGCAGCTTGTATAGGTACAAATAAGGCATATCAGAAACGACTCCATACAAGTACCAATGCAGACAGAGAATTAGCCCTTTCTCGCCCATATTAAAATGCGTGTTTTCCCCAGAATTAAAGCAGTTCTTTTCAGCCATCATTATGATAATGCAGACATTTATATAAATGTATATTGTACAATAACTAATGGACATAGAAATATGATTCTTTCACCAAATGAAAGTCAACAGTACATACATATAGGAAATGGGTGCATTGTGGAGTTTAATTTATAACTTCAACTCCTCTTTGTTGATGGAACAATAGAATTCAATCTGATTTGCACAAACACAAGTTGCATTGTTTACACATAAAGGCTGACTGCACATTTCTTCCAGATAAAGTCCTCTTTTTGTCAGCAGCACATTTTACACATGATTTTACTCTACCAGGAATTTTTACTACGGAATAGAATAGTTTTGGAGATGTGGTTGCGTCAGCAAGACTTCTTTTTCTTCCTACACGTTTGCAGCAAGTGAAATTCCCAATCAGCTGTTTGACAAGTTCCGTCCTGAATTCTAGCTGTGTTGTTCCATGTCTACTGTTGCAGGGTCTATTACTTTGGTCATATACAATAAATGAATTCCCTTTAGCAATATTTATAATGAAATATAAGATATACTTCAACCTCTTCAGTAAAGTCCGCCGGTTCGACGTAAGACAATGTATTTGCCCAGTGAAAGTTACAGCAGGCCTACATTCTATGTCATCACGCATGTCTACGTCCTCATTTCCTGAAATATCGTCACTTTCATTTTCAAATTCCACTTCACTGAGTTCACTTAAGGCACTACTAACAGTTTCACAGGCAGAATTATCATTCACCGAACGTTCAATGTCGTTATCGCATAAAATATTTTCACGCGAATTAAGCGTCGACTTGTTTACAATATGTCACTGTTTTCCGTATTTCGTGTTCTAATACGCCTGCTAAGGTTTTAAAAGAAAACTATTATATTTCGTCTCTAGGAAGTGCACATGCTAGTAACAGTAAGTTATATTTGTCCATTGACCGATAGATGGCTCATACATGCGAATAGAAGTACAAGTACGCTTTACTACGCTATGGGCGGGAGAGGGTTTTGATGAAGTGAGAGCAGCTTGTATAGGTACAAATAAGGCATATCAGAAACGACTCCAAACAAGTACCAATGCAGACAGAGAATTGTACGTGGATGAAAGAAGGACAACGAAACAAATAGTTGCTGAATCCAAGAAGAAGTCGTGGGAAGATTTTGGTAACAACCTGGAAAGGCAGCAGGAAAACCTGGTTGGACAGTAATAAAGAAAGGAAGGGAGGGAAAAAGGATATAACTAGTGTTTTGGATAAATATGATGAACTTATAATAAATCCCAGAGAATCGCTAGATATGTGGAAGGAATATTTTGAAAATCTTCTTAACGTAAAAGGAAATCTTCCCTTGCTCATGGGGAGGAGGACAATGATGTTGGTGAAATTACGCTTGTGGAAGTGGAAAGGATGGTAAATAAACTCCATTGTCTTAAAGCAGCTGTAATGGATTAATTTGACCTGAAATTGTGAAGTATAGTGGGAAGAGAGGGATGAAATGATTACATAAGAGTAATACAATTAGTATGGAGTGTTACGACAGAATTGGCTTTACGTAGCACCGACACGGATAGGTCTTACGGCGACGATGCGAGAGGAATGGCCTAGGAGTGGGAAGGAAGTGGCCGTGGCCTTAGTTAAGGTACAGCCCCAGCATTTGCATTGTGTGAAAATGTGAAACCACGGTAAACCATATTCAGGGCAGCCGACAGTGGGGCTCGAACCCACTATCTCCCGGATGCAAGCTCACAGCTGCGCGTGCCTAACCGCACGGCCAACTCGCCCGGTGGGGAGTATTAGTAAGGTACCGTCTTAAAGGATTGAACAAAAGTAGTAATTGCACCTATATGTAAACAAGGGAACAGGAAGGATTGCAACAACTATTGAGGTATCTCATTAATCAGCATACCAGGGGAAATATTCATGGCGGTCTTGGAAGGGAGGGTGAGATCAGTGGTTGAGAGGAAGTTGGATGAAAACCCGGTGGTTTCAGACCACAGAGGGGCTGTCACGATCAGATTTACAGTATGCGCCCGGTAAATAAAAAATTCTGCAAGAGTAATGCACATTTATGTTTATGTTTCGTAGATCTACAGAAGGCTTATGGCAGTGTACCGAGGGAAAAAATGTTCGCCATAGTGGGGGACTATGGGATTTGATTAAAATCAATCAAAGGTATTTATGTCAACCATTACCTTACAGTGAGAACTGATGGTAGAATGACTTCCTAGATCAAGGTACTTACAGGAGTTGGACAAGACTGTAGTATTCAGCTCAGTTGTTCGTTGTTTACATCGATCATCTGCTGAAAGGTATTGAATGGCAGGAAGGGATTCATTAGATGAAAATTTATTAAGCAGTCTGACCTATGCTAACGACTTTGTCTTAATGGCAAATTGAGTAGAAAGCCTGAAGTCTGATATAAAGATACCTGGCACTTGAAAATAAGTGCATTGATTATGGTATGAATATTAGATTTTTAATGACTAAAGTGATGTATTGAACCCATGACCTTTGTGCCCTAAGAATTTTAAGTATTAAAATTATTACAGGAGGCCCATGTTAATTGAAATAAGAAGCTCGAAATTTTATATATCTGAGAGGCGACACGTGGTAAGGGGGTGGCTACCGTCCTTCCCACGCTATGATACGTGACGTCATCCGCACGTGTCGAACGTGGATGGATACAGAAGACAGTTTATGTTGGATAAATATATTTAAATGAAAGAATTCGTCGTGAACGCAGTATAATGAGGGTCCTGTACTTATCTATAAGAAAATGTGTTTTATTAAGACAGATTTGAGACTGCTAAGCCATTTTGTGGATATTTCAATGAGGGACGCGCGTGTCTAGTTCATCCACGCTAAGTCGACAGAAAATAGTGCCTATCAAATTAGGTGGTTAATTTAACAAGAATAAATTTTAAATGTTAATAAACACTGCCGCTAGCAAGTTAACAAGTACGCAGTTACAGCAAAAACTCTTTTTAATACAGTTCTACTAAGTCGGAAAAGTTACGCAAATTTTCTTGGCGCCAAAGAGAAAATGCTTGGGGCGAGGAGGGTAGCCTCTATAAAATAAGAATGGACGCCATGTTGAAACCCCTGCATTTGTATCATTGAGGCTTGAGAGAGAGGGTTGAACCGTTCTGTAAATCGATCGACAAGAAGTAGACTAAGTCCAACAAACAGATTTTGGCCGATGTGGCTGGGGTCTTGAATCCATGTGGAGATAGTTTTTTAGAGCAGAATCTATAAAAAAAAAAGGCGGTCAAGATACTGAAGAAGTATTTATAAAGTTGTAAAAAAAATTTGTGTTGTAAAGAAAGCAAATCGTGTGCGAGTAATAAATACAATCAGTCGAGTGCGATCAACGAAGACGCCGAGTGAAGAGCATTTCTTTTTTTTAATTCTATATTTCCAGGAAACGTGAAGAAAATCCTATGTACAGCCAGAAATGTAAAACTGGCTAAATAAATGACAGAGGGAGATAGGTGAGCCCAAAGATGGAAGCTAACGTAAAAATAAGGTAGGTGACATGCCATCTTACCGCCCACTATATCTTGTATTATGATGTCAAACTTATATGTACTTGAAATGTGTATTTATGACGCAGTTGATCACCCATATGTTTTTGGTGAATGTCAGAAATATGACGAAAGGTCATTAGTTTTATTTTCTGCTTGGATACATTTTTAAAGTATTGAGAGTGCCGTGTAACATGTTGTAGAAAGTTATTAGTGAGGGTTTCGAAGTGATATCACGTCCAAAGTAGATCGTCATTTCCGTGAATATTTTGCCTATAGTTTGGGATGTCAAATTAAGATGTTTTATTTGACGTAAACGTTTCCGTTTAAATTTTGATGGAATTGGCGCAAGAAATACGTGGTCACCCATTTTCAATCGAGTGGAAGCGCTCTGTCGGGTTGAATATTGCAGATCGGTGAATTTTGTCACGAAGTGTAACGTTATTCTATGTCCGTTTAAACTGGGTGTATGTGACAATAAATAACACTAAAGTTTGTCAGTCATTTTTGTGAAAATCCAAGTTTTAAAATACGAGATCATTTAATGCGAAGTTGTTCATTATTAAAGTATTTGTGCGTGATTATGCGTCGTGGATTCTAAGGATTTTTATTCCAGTACTTTTGTCAGTGAGAGTCGTCGAGTTTGAGACAAGAGGTTAGATTTGTCGTATGATTTCAGATAAGACTTGTGAATCCGGTGATTGGAAGCCCGTAGTGAACCCGGGACTTTTATGTGAGGCCGAGGAAGATTTTGTATAATGTTTGGGATGGAAAGGAGCGAGAGAATCCACGCAGGTATTAATTTGAGACGTGTACAATTATTCTAGGACTTTTAAAAGTGAAAGCTATGTGCATATTTGTTTGGTCAGAAATATCGTATTTTAATTCTATTTGCGAAGTCGAACATTTTATTCTTGCGGAACCAGTTAAGCGTTAAGGACATATGTTTCATATCGAAGCTGAGCGAGGGTCGTTTATGTCAAATGCCGCCAGCTGATCAGAGTTCACAGCTCGAAGATTATTTTTCAATTCAGTGGAAACCGTATTTGTGAAATAACTTGAAACCAAGTGAATAACTTGAAGATGCATTCTGGAAATCTTAGTTTTTTTTCTGGGAAAGTTCAAATATTAACGTAACGATTAAGGGGACATATCCGAAGGTAATGGATTTTTCTGCCACAAAGTATTGTGAGCGTTGTTGTTGTACTATTTGACTTTGATTGATTGAGAATTAAATGTGCTGGGATTAGTAAAGTGAAAACTTTGGTCATCAACCGATGTAACTTAATTGTGTTTAGAATTCAGCATAGAATCTTGGGTGGTCATGGGGTCATCAACCTCAGTGACTTAGATTTGAGCCATATGCCACTGTAGCATGATTTTCCGTGCGGTCATCATCCACAATGACTCTAAAGTAACTTAGAAGTTTAGATCTCGGTCCATGAGATAGTCGCAGGTCACATCGATTCAATTAAGGGTCCATGCCGTGCAACCACTGTGTGGCACACACGGATTGGACTGCCTTAATTATACCCAGAGTCCAGAGTTCGTGTTACGAGGGCTGGACCATCAAGAACCATTATGATGTTACATGTAGTCTCACATGCAAGCCGAATTTAAGGATTCCCAGAATTTCCTTTCTTTATTTAATAATTGAGACAATGGTTTCTAGTAAGGATGCCCATCAGGCAGTTAAGTCAAAGGCTCAAACCAGCGTTCTGCTCCTCTGTGTAAAAATGATTGTGGTGTCAAGTGGACAAGATTGAGTCCAAATTATATTGATTATAAAGTATTATTCCTTCAGAAATTACATGAATAAATAGGAATATTTTTAAACAGACCTTTCATTTGAGTAGATAGATTAGGATTACTGAACCCTACCTTTTACCTTAGTAAGTGACGAAGAACCCGAAACGACCCAAGAGACAGATCTCATGAAATTTGCTGCTCGGTAAGAAAGGTAGGTATCCTGTATAGTGGCCCAAGGGTTCAGTATGTTGCTAAGAAATATAGATCTTGTGCTAGCCCAAGGTCTGCAGTATATATACAGGTCAGGAACCGCATGTTAATTACAGAGCCGCCTTTCTGGGACGTAGTGTGGGCGTTCCCTACATCATTTCCATGTTTTATACCGGCAAGTTTTTCGAATTTAAAAAGTGGATTTAAGAACACAAAAGTTAAAATTAGTTTTATTTTCCTCGGATTACATGTAATTAATAATTTTCCTATAAACTGCGAATCGTGAAATATTTATATCTATTTTGTCATCTACTGTATAAGAACTCGGATTTCATATATTGTCAACTGATGTAATGGAATTAAAAACAGACTATATGATAAAATTATCGTAATATACTTTTTAAGCCAGTAAGCCTAAGCAAGAACAAAGTAATATAATGATCGAAGTAGTGCAGAGGTTTAAATTAAATAAGTACATATAGGTTAAGGCCTAAAACAAGATTCATCATCATTATCAGTTTTCCACTCCAGTTGGTCGGGTGTGGTTTACGAGCACTCTCCACTTCTGTCTGTCCATATACCACTCTTCTCTCAAGACGACATCCCAGCTGACTCCTCTTGTTCCTATGTCCTCTTTCACTTGGTCCAGCCCCTAAAAGAAGATTACTACACTAAATATTACAGCCAACAATTAATATTGCATTCCTAGTAACAGTTAAACATGTAAACATTAGAAAACTGCGATACATTATAATGGAGTGTCCACCTCCGTAGCTCTTGTGATTAGCTGGGTCCCAAGATCCCAATGACCCAACTAGGATGGCATCTACCTCCTCCGATGTAAAACGAGCACGAAGAGCCGTCGCGAAGGTCGCATATTTTTCTCTTTTGGTCTCTCTGACATCTCCGAATGCAGGTTTTCTATTTTCGAAAGGCATTAAATGTCCAAAACTAAGGCTTTTCCATCCTTGACAATAACCCGGCCTGGGCGTAAGTTATCATGGACGACCTGGTTTTCGCTGAAGATACTGTATCTTGTAGCAGCTGCCCTTCTAACCCTGGAGACTACAGCGTTGTGCCTCTGCTGATAGAGCGCAGAGTATCTCATGCAATGGTTGGCTACATGAGGCAGGGTTTCATTACCATAGCCGCAACTCCTACACTTCTTGTTGCCATCATATGTAGAACGGCGACTCCCATTGAGCGGTAAAAGGTTCAGCCTAGCTCGGTGGATAAATCCCCAGTTTGCAAATCTGGTGAACAGACCGGTTATCAAGAAGTGGGAGCTAGCTGTGTCTGCGGCTACACATTCCATTACTTTACCTTCAATGGGCAGGCTGATCAATCTATTAAGGTGCTCGGACTGAAGGTTTATTCTGAGTGTCTTAAGCACCTTATGACGATCATTGCTCAACAAGGTCTTCTCATTGATGTTAATAGATGGAACAAAGTCCTCCATTTTCCATTTAATCTGGTCTCTAGCCGATGCCTTACGAGCCTGAGTCCAGACAGATTGCAGCGGATTAGAGTTCCGTCTGAACTCGCCCTCATTGTTGCCGTAAGATATGCAAAGACGTCTTCATCATTAGCAGGTCTTCTAATTCACTTCTGGGCCAAGGTCTTAAGGTCCTCTAGTGCAAGATCAGCAGTGAATAAATCAGTCGATGTAAGGAGCTTGAACGCATTAAATAGATGGAAGTCATAGTCGTTCTCTACGACTGGCAAACCAACACATCCAGACTTGGTTGGGCCATACAGGTAGTCGTTACTGGTCTCTTGCGATAGTTATAGGGTCTTCTTAACCTCTGCCTTAATAATATTAACAAGTCTCGATCACTCGCCCTTTTGATGTTGTGCATTCCTCATTAAGAATTGAAGTGAAGGATAAAAGAAAGCCTTTAAGGCATTGATCCGTTACCAAGGAGCCAGCTTAGACTGTGGGACATTCTATGCTGTAGAAATAAGATCAGCAAGTTCCTTGGTGTTGGACGAGGTGTGAAATCGAACTGGTTTCCCTAGGAACTCAAACTCTCCGTCTTTCAATGCCTTTATATCTGCATTATCGATTTTAAAAACGATGTTTCTCGTACCTATCGGAGTCACTACAGACATATGCAAGCTGAAGGACTTCGCCGCGTTAAGTTTTATGTTGATCTTCTTCGATAATTTTTTGATGACAAAAATGTTGTTTTGTAGTTTTGTCGGATCGTGTGACAAAAGTACTATGTCATCAGCGTAGGCGAGAATCTGGTGGCTTGTATTCTCGGTCTGATTGTCTCTAATAATGGTGTAAATTACAAGGTTGAAGAGTAGTCCACTCATGGGTGAACCTTGCCTTACACCACATTCGATGAAGATATTCTCTGTGACCCCATTTTCAGTCTGTATACGGGTGGAAGAACCCGTATACATATCTTTAATGATTTTCTTTAATTTAGCGCCAGCTCTACTTCTTACAAGGGCCGCAAAGATCACATCATGCGGCACGGAGCCAAATGCATTTGGAAAGTCCAGCCAAGCTGCTAGAAACTGGCCTTTCTCGCTTCTTGCTTTGTCGGATTTTGTCTTCAGCATGAAGTTATGCGTGTGGCCTTCTGCGCTGGCGCTAAAATTTTATTGTCTATCATTCAGGTGGTTATTCTCTTAGCTAACACATCTGAATATAGTTTATAAATATTCCGCATGATGGCAATGCGACGACAGTTGATGATATCATGCGGATTGCCTTTCTTAAATATCAAGATTGTGACTGACTGCTTCCAGTCGCTAGGTATCTTTTCGTACTTCATACAAATGTTAAATATTCGTGCCAACAGGGTACAGACAGGATCGACCATCTTCCAATGTTTGTATGTAAGGCGGTAGTCCACTGGAACTGTATTTTTACATTCTTGAAGGCGACTTTGCACTTCAGTAGGCGTGATCCTGGTGGTGCTCACGCATGGAGTGTTCTCTGGTGGTCGTGAATTAAGATCGGATAAGTCGCTCGTTCTTCTTTTAGCAGTTTCCTTGAAGTGTTCAGTCACCAACTCATTGTCTATGCTACACCTCCGCCCTTCATCTCCCAGGATAAGCCACATGGCTTTCCTTCTGTTGTTCCTGTATAAAGATTGAACATACTTCGGGTTTTCTGGGTCTTTTTTCTTCTGAATTCAGTCGCCTTGGCTGACTGGGATTTTTACAATATTCTGTGCAAACTCGGTGACTTTTCGAAGTATCCCTTCGAACATCTGCCAGTTGGAGTTAGAGATTCCTTCCCGAAGTATAGCATCCAAAGCCGAAACATGAGCGTGGATAGGTGACTTATCATCCACGTCAATAGCAATTAGATCTTGGCCAGGCTGATTGTCACCGTTAATAACTTGAATGTCATCATTTTCAGCCAAAGTGTCTGACCGCTCTCGCGGTAAGGCGTTCTCCTTGGGGGAACAAGAAGATGGGAGAGTCAGAGAATCGGGAGGTGTACCTGCAACTCCGTCATGGTGATATATGGTGGTTTTATCTGAATTACTGATAATAAAGTCAATATCAGGAGTAATATTTATAATCATGTCCTCATCATGACCGATAATAATGTCAGCAGTATCATTTGAGGGAGCCGTGGTCGGTCCAGACATTGTTGGCACAGGGTGGCTGTCACTATCACAGCCCTTCTGTGCAAGATGGTCTTCAGGAACGTCGCCCGACCCGACGTCCACAAGATAGGACGGGCTCTGGATTGGTGCGGGCACAGCTCGAACTACAGCCCGTTCCGTTGCAGGTACAGCAAGAACTTCAGCCTGTTCCGGTGCGGTCACAGCTGTATCATCAACCCGTTCATGAATCACCAGTGCGGGGAAAGCTGGATCATCAACCCGTTCATCAATCACAGGTGTGGGCACAGCTGGATCATCAACCCGTTCATCAATCACAGGTGCGGGCACAGCTGGATCATCAAC
Source organism: Anabrus simplex (assembly GCF_040414725.1). Taxonomy (NCBI): domain Eukaryota; kingdom Metazoa; phylum Arthropoda; class Insecta; order Orthoptera; family Tettigoniidae; genus Anabrus; species Anabrus simplex. Next base: position 31,523,156 of record NC_090265.1, on the reverse strand, counting down.
CCGTTCATCAATCACCGGTGCGGACACAGCAGAAACCTCAGCCCGTTCCGCTCCACAGCTAGGACTTCAGCCCGATCTAGATTCTGAAGACCACCACCCCTCGTTCTGCGCGTCTTCCTCGTCGGTAGTTTCGGAAGAACCACATCGCTCTGGCTGCAAATTTGCTGGTCACGATGCCACTGCAGATGATTCCTAAGGCCCTCGGTGGTCGGGAACGTCTTCTCACATTGTGTGCAGGCATAGGCAAAGATGATATAACGCTCACGAGCACGCCGTAATGCCTGTGGAGTAGAAGATCTACATGAATGGTTTGAAGGACGTAGGCCTAATTCACATCTATATTTACAACAAATAATAATTGTAGATGTTATACGGATGCCGTGGTTCCTCTCAAGGTGACTCTCCAGCGACCTCCGCGTGGCCGCCCAATCCTCGGCCTTGAACGTGGACCTGCAATTATACTCAGTGCAGTCAAAATACTCTGCAGCTGGACGGCGGACAAGCAGAGTAGTCTCCCGGCACCGGACAGGAAGAAGAAGGTCTGCATCTTGCTCGCAATCAGCACACATTACACTAACAAATAAATGTTATGTGAATAACATGGCCTAATACTTGTAAGGATGATGATGATGATGATGATGATGATGATGATGATGATGATGATGATGATGACATAACCTCTCCTGCCCAAATGCCAACCTCACCTTCCTCTGATGAACAAACCTGTTCCCAGAGACAGGGCTCAGTCGACCGAGTCACGGCGGTAAAAACGTTCCATCAATTACGGAGGAAATGCTGTAATTTCAGCTAGTCCATTAGCTGAGAGGTGGTAGCCCCACCAATGGTCTTACTTCCTTCAGGCTAGCAACCCGTCGGAAGGACATTTGATTGCTTCCAAGTCTTACAAAAAGGAAAAATGCAAGACCGTAACGGGACACATGGCCCAATACTTGGAAGGAAGAAGATGATGGTGATGATGATGATGATGATGATGATGATGATGATGATGATGATGATGATGATGATGATGATGATGATAACGTGCGATACTTACCCGTGCAGATGTTCATAACAGTGTGTAAGTTCAATGTAGAAGGCCGTTACCAGTTGGAATGCTCTAGCCCGTCCAGGCTAATGGCTGCCTTAGTGGGTCGGCTGCAAGGTAACTTAGCAACCCCGTAAGTGCACCATCTAATTCATAGTTTCCATGGATTCTGAAAAGAAAAACAAAATGGGAGGTTTTTAGCGGATTATGTAAAGGTAACGAGTTACTAGCTAAGGCAAGTAATCTATGGATTCAAATGTAAACAAACAAAATGGAGGACTTAGGGCACAAAATACAGCAAAAATAACAGCCTTATAAATAATACAAAACTACCACGAACACGCAAGATAACACGAAACACAATAAAACACTCTTAAAACTACACAAATACTCCCTGGAAACTATGAGATAAAGTGTAGATCACTTAAAATCACACATAAATTACAGACCTTTGTATGTAGTTGTATAACTTGCGTTAGCCACTCTATAGTCTTGTTTCTAGCTCCTTGATCAAATCAAATTGTAAACTCCGTGCACTAAGCTCATGTGCAGTCATCTTGCAGAATATCTGCATCATAAGAGCACTGCCTTCGTAATGTCCAGGCCGTATTGTACCTCTGATGACGTCACGCTTTGGGGGGGACTTGAAGGCGATACGCATACGCTCCGCTTGAATAGTACACTCGTTTAAATTATTTAAAGAACTGTTAACACCTTATAAAACCAAAACCTATCCTCAAGTATTTGTTAATTCTGACATACAATGCATATTCTTCTCCGTAACGTTCTATTTCTCGCGTATATACGTTCGTTTGCGTGAGTACAGCCTAACACTTTGAGACATATTCTTGCGATTTTATCCATTTTCTGGTCAACTGGAACATTCACATCATACACACTGACAGAAAACATGCAGCCAATTACCATTACTATTTATTACAAATATAAATTATTTCTGTACCTCACTGTTTCCACTCCATGAACACTGCAGCTTTCCTGGACCTCTTACAGGAAGTTACACCAGTATGGAGTAGGTCTGTTCTCTTTGAAGCACTTTGTTGAATACACAAGCCGGTGTGAATGTTGGAAAAGTTATTTAAATGTATATTCACCCAAATATATATACACTGTCCGGCCAGGTCTTCCAATTTCTTCCCGCAGTCACAAATGACTAGGGAATCTGCCAACTGCATTGACTCCAAAGCCAAGGATTTTGTGACACTCTTAGGACTGTCTGAATTTGGAAATACCACCTTATATGTATCTGGCACTAACACACAAAATACTTTGTACACCTCAATTCCAAGTTCTATTGACATGTCTGATGGATACTTTAAGCCCCCTCGATTTAGGAAATTCAGATATCTTACTTCTGGAGGTAATTCATAAATAAGATCTGAATCTGTCAGAAGATAAGATTTACATAAATCACACTACTGTTTGATACTCATATATATATTTGCTATTAGCTTTTCGTCGCACCGACACAGATAGGTCTTACGGCGACGATGGGACAGGAAAGGTCTAGGAATGGGAAGGAAGCGGCCGTGGCCTTAATTAAGGTACAACCCCAGCATTTGCCTGGCGTGAAAATGGGAAAGTGGTGGTGGTGATTACAGTTTTAAGAGGAAGTACGACTAGGCAACCATCCTCTATGAAAATGGGAAGCACGGAAAACCATCTTCAGGGCTGCCGAGAGTGGGGTTCGAACTCACTGTCTCCCGAATACTGGATACTGGCCGCAGTTAAGCGACTGCAGCTATCGAGCTCGGTGATACTCATGAATAAGACTTACATTTTCAAATACACCGAATTCAGATAAGCCGTAGGTCTGGTTACATAAACATATAGGGCCTACCTAATGTTACCCATGTTTATGACATTTAAAAAAAATTAACTCACCATCTGGACGAGACACTCTTATTTCTCTCAGGGTGTGATTTTCAGCAAAATGCTTGATACACACAACTGTGTTGTGATTAATTATTAAATTCTCCCTGGGAATAGCCTACTTCCATAACTTACCTCGTTCTTCATCAGAAGGAAACACAAATACCGTACTGTACTCTCCTTGTTTATAATTGGCTTTGCAGCCAGGCACACAGCAACTCTTAGGCATGGTGATTTCTCTCACTGATCATCTTAATTCAAGTAGGCTATATACAATTCGTGGTTAATAATAAAACACAGAATGCACTAACTCAATTAATTTTACACTATAAATATAACTTTACACAAATAAACTACAAAATTAAAACACTGAAGAACGACCTTCTTAACCTATAGCTTCAAATAAATACACCCTCACACTAAGTTTTCTTCACTAATTAACGACTTTCCACTTAATAATGCAGTCGATGACGACTCATTCTCACATATATCTGAGTGAACATGCGGTCATCGTTAAAAATTTCAATAAAACTGCGAAAATCTATGTTTAACTCTACTAACTCATGTGCTAAACTTCCCCCCTAACGATCAGCTGATTGCTTTCCCGCGCTCGTTACAGTACGGCCTGGACATCACGAAGGCAGTGATAAGAGGTAAACTGTACTTCGTTGATGGTTTCTTAGCTGGTATCGTGACACTATGGTGCGTTTTATAAGTTTTATGGTTTATCTAGTGTGTTTGTGATCCATTTATGCTAGGTGTCAGTCATCTTGTTTATTCTACAATTATTACATCCATAGATACACTAAGAAGAAAGGCACTATGAAAAAATCATCAACATTAGTGCCCTAAGTGTCAGCTATCTTGTTTATCTCAATTCCATCCAAAGATACAACGAAGATGAAAGTTACTTGGATTGCTACTGGCTGCATCGCGTAGGACACGGAGTTTATACTTACTTCTGGACGCCATTTTTAAGATTACGAAGCTTTAATGGACGGACTTTGAAGTAGATAAATTTCAATATTATTCTCACGGTATATTAAATTTATATTTTTTTTCTTTATGTGTGATTTTCAGCTTGAGTATGACCGCCTCCCAACCCTTCGTAGTAAGAATATACTGATTGTTCGTCATCCCGTAGTAGAACTTCCTGATTGCTCGGAGGTTGGTTGCACGTCACCTTCAAGACGAAGTACTGGACGGCCAGGCGAAGGTCCTTGGAGCGACACTTGAAGAAGAACCACGCTCTTCGAATTAGATCTACTATTAATTTTTGTTATAAATATAAATGCGAATTGGGTCTCCATCCTTCTCAATATTCATGTTGGTGTTCTACTCCATAGGCAATAAGGCGAGGTATATTGGTTCCGACATATTTGCCAATGCCTCCACTTAGTGTGACCAGACGTTCCCGAGCAAAGAGAGACTAAGGAACACCGAGCTCGATAGCTGCAGTCGCTTAAGTGCGGCCAGTATCCAGTATTCGGGAGATAGTAGGTTCGAACCCCACTGTCGGCAGCCCTGAAAATGGTTTTTCGTGGTTTCCCATTTTCATTCCAGGCAAATGCTGGGTTTGTACCTTAATTAAGGCCACGGCCGCTTCCTTCCCACTCCTAGCCCTTTCCTGTCCCATCGTCCCCGTAAGACCTATCTGTGACGATGCGACGTAAAACAACTAGCAAAAAAAAAGACTAAGGAACCGTATCCAGTGGCACCGTGATGAACGCCTTCTCAATCACAACGCAGCGATCACCCCGCAGTCTAGCGCTAGGATAGTCCTTCGAGTGCTGGTGATCAGGCGGCTCTCTCACTAGCTCGGGCTGATATACTAGTTGAGCCCGCACCGGAGTGGGCTGAGGTTCGAGCTGTGCCAGCAACAATCCGGAGCCTTTCCAGTCTTCCGGACGTCAGGTCGTGCAACGTACCTACGTAATATCCGAGGCAGAAGGTCTGTCTACTCAATCCATGGCCAGCCACCCGAACCGAACACGGCTACTTCATACAACAAAGACGAGACACACATCGGATGTGACTTATTTGTATTTGAGAATAAACCTGACATAGACAGTAATATGAACATCTCAGGTCATAACAACCAAACTGAGTTTCGTTCAATAGAAAGAGACATGACTGAGAGAGAGTGGCGAGATACACTTCCCATATCTCAGAGTCCCCAGTCTTTTTGTACCTCCGTAGGAAACGCCTCACCTCTAGTGAGTATGAACTCGACGGCTGATGACGCGATAGAAGAAGACCGCAACGATGACAAAAATCCTGACCGTGAAGACAACATCGTTATTGGCGGGGATGACAAGTCACCTGTCCAGGTTCATGCTCCTGCTGTACATTATACCACCAGACAGAGGTTTGAAGAGATTTTGAAGAAAGTCACCGAGGATGCACAAATACTAGTCAAGGTCACAGTTCACCGAGGCGACTTACCATTTTAAACGACTGCTAATTCCGAAGATCCTAAATCCATCCAGACATTCTACAGGAATAATATAAGGAAAAAAATGCTATGAAGCCTATCCCTGGGGAAGACGTGTGGAGGTGTTCAATTAATACGGATACGGTGATCGATTATGTGTTGGAAGTGAGAACAGTTTATTTTTGTTACCAGAGGGCAGCACCAGTCATTAAACTATTTAATCTTGAATAGGGGCACACGTTTACTTCAATAAACTCTATGGATGCTATCGTAATTTGTTCTTTGCAGTTATTGTTACATTCCATGGTTCAATAAAACTCAAGTTTATGTTATCTCCAATTTTTTTCCATGTATATCAGTGTATTCCCTAGGAACGTTTTAATGGGCGTACCGCCCTGCCGATTTTATAGATCGCCCGGCTAGCATAATCTACATGTTTGCTAGTTAGATAATATTAATAAATAGGCCCTATTTGAGTCATTGTATTTTCCAATAACCGCCATCTCGATTTTCCTATACTGCCTGCTCTATGCGAGGCTTTCTGCGAATAGGCTGCGACAAAATCTCTCTGCTAGATGGCAGGCATAGACTTATCTTTCGTGTGTATCTATTAGACCGTAATAGTAATAATAATTTGTCTAAGCATTTAGCTTCGTTGGTAATCTTTGAGTACACTAGTTCTTGCAAATTTCATTTCTGTTGTGCTTAGTAGTGACATACGGTACGGTACCGGTATCGTAATTAGGATACGTCTGAAGGTAGTTTAAAAATTACTGTACTGTACCGTACAGTAGTATACGAGTAATATCCTATTAGAATTGAGTGTGCTTATTTTATTATTGTAAAATATTTGTGTAGTACTGGTGTAGTAGAGGTATCCGTAGAAACTCTTACTAAAATACTGTTGTTGTAATTAGGATAGGCTTAATTGCAGTTTGGAATTGTGTAGTTCTTGTGTATTGCTTTCGATATTCAGTAATTAACAGCAGTTTTTATCCTGTTAGGGGTTGTAGAATATAAAAAATAGAGCACGACTAAGTAGTATTGTAGTGTAGTCGTATATTAATTACCTTATTGTTGTGTACTATCCCAGACAATATATCCCTTCGTTCATTTATTTTTTGCAAATAAGTTATTTTATTTTTTAATTTATTTTTCCCCCCCCCGTAAAGAATGGCTAAGGAGCGCGAGTGTACTTATTGTGGGTGTGGTGAGGCATTGAGGGGTATGAGGGAGGAGTTGGAAAGTTTGAGGGAGATAATTAGGATTCTCACAGAAGACAGGAAGGAAGATAGGACTCCCTCAAACAATGTACAGGTTACAGTAGGTGTACAAGAGGGAGGGGAAGGAAAGGGAGGAGTTGTAGAAGACAGGTGGTCTAATGTTCTAAGGGGAAGGAGATTGCAGGCTAAGGGCTCTATTCAGGATCAGAATTCAGGACAGGTGTCTGTGCGAAATCGGTACGAGTCACTCCAGGTAGAACAACAGAGGGAAGATGAGGGACAGGGAACTGTTGCTGAGATGCGTGGATGTAGGAGGAAGGGAAAAGGTAGGAAAGGAAAATGTAGAGTAGAGGATAGGAAAAGACAGGTGGAACAGGGTCATGGGAAGGAGAAAAGGGAGGAGGAAGTAGCTTCTGCAGCTATCAGGAAAGACAGGGCTGACCAGGAGTGGAGGGGATCAGATGAGGTGGGGAGGGTTGAGGCTTTGGTCATGGGGGACTCCATCGTTAGACACGTGGGGAAAGTGTGTGGAGGAAAAGGAACCAGGGTAGAATGTTATCCAGGAATTAGGTTGAGGCAGATGTTGAGGAAAGTAGAAGAGAGGGAGGAGGGGAAGGAGAAGGTGGTAGTGTTTCACGTTGGTACCAACAACGTAAGGCAAGCTGATATAAGTACCAACATAGTTGGAGATGTGTGGGATCTGGTAAATGCAGCACGGGTGAAGTTTAAGAAAGCGGAGATTGTTATTAGTGGAATACTGTGTAGGAGGGATACTGACTGGAGGGTGATTGGGGATTTAAATGAGACTATGGAGTGGGTATGTGGGAAACTGGAAGTGAAATTTCTAGATCCTAATGGGTGGGTAGGAGATAGGGATCTGCGCTCAGATGGCCTTCATTTAAACCGCAGTGGTACATATAAGTTAGGAAATTTGTTTGGAAGGGTAATAGGGAGGTACATTCAGGGAAACGGGATGGCCTAGGGAGCGGTGATAAGGGAATAGGGAACTAGAAATCAAGTAGGGATGACATAAAATTGTTAGTGTTGAACTGTAGAAGTATTGTAAAGAAAGGAATAGAATTAAGTAATTTAATAGATATGTATTTACCAGATATTGTAATAGGAGTTGAATCATGGCTGAGAAATGATATAATGGATGCAGAAATTTTCTCACGGCACTGGAGTGTGTGTCGTAGAGATAGGATAGGAATGATGGGAGGGGGAGTGTTCATTCTGGTGAAAGAAGAATTTGTAAGCTACGAAAAAGTTAAAGATGAGACACATGAAATTCTAGGTGTAAGGCTCATTTCTAAAGATAATAGGCAACTTGATATATTTGGAGTGTACAGATCGGGAAAGGGTAGCACTGACGTGGATTCGGAATTATTTGATAGGATAGTCAGCTATGTGGGAAACGACGTGGAAAGAAATGTGATTGTAGCGGGAGATCTGAATTTGCCAGATGTAAATTGGGAAGGAAATGCGAACGACAGGAAGCATGACCAACAAATGGCAAATAAGTTAATATGGGAAGGACAGCTGATTCAGAAAGTGATGGAACCAACCAGAGGGAAAAATATCCTGGATGTGGTGCTGATAAAACCAGATGAGCTCTATAGGGAAACTGTAATAGATGGTATTAGTGATCATGAAGTTGTTTTGTGGTAGTTAAAAATAAATGTGATAGAAAGGAAGGTCTTAAAAGTAGGACTCTTAGGCAGTACCATATGGCTGATAAAGCAGGTATGAGGCAGTTTCTAAAAAGTAACTATGATCGGTGGAAAACGGTGAATAAAAATGTAAACAGACTCTGGGATGGGTTTAAAGAAATTGATGAGGAATGCGAAAACAGGTTTGTACCTTTAAGGGTGGTAAGGAATGGTAAAGACCCACCTTATTATAATAGAGAAATAACGAGACTAACAAGGAGGTGCAGACTGGAAAGAAATAGAGTTAGAAATGGCTGTGGAAGTAAGGAGAAATTGAAGGAACTAACTAAAAAATTGAATCTAGCAAAGAAGGCAGTTAAGGATAACATGATGGCAAGCATAATTGGCAGTCATACAAATTTTAGTGAAAAATGGAAGGGTATGTATAGGTATTTTAAGGCAGAAACAGGTTCCAAGAAGGACATTACAGGAATAATTAATGAACAAGGGGAGTGTGTCTGTGAAGATCTTCAAAAGGCAGAAGTATTCAGTCAGTAGTATGTAAAGATTGTTGGTTTCAAGGATAATATCAAGATAGAGGAGGAGACTAAGGCCAAAGAAGTAATAAAATTTACATATGATAACAATGACATTTACAATAAGATACAAAAGTTGAAAACTAGAAAAGCGGCTGGAATTGATCAGATTTCTGGGGATATACTAAAGACAATAGGTTGGGATATAGTACCATATCTGAAGTACTTATTTGATTATTGTTTGGTCGGAGGAGCTATACCAGATGAATGGAGAGTTGCTATAGTAGCGCCGGTGTATAAAGGAAAGGGTGATAGACATAAAGCTGAAAATTACAGGCCAGTAAGTTTGACATGCATTGTATGTAAGCTTTGGGAAAGCATTCTTTCTGATTATATTAGACATGTTTGTGAAATTAATGACTGGTTCGATAGAAGGCAATTCGGTTTTAGGAAAGATTATTCCACTGAAGCTCAACTTGTAGGATTCCAGCAAGATATAGCAGATATCTTGGATTCTGGAGGTCAAATGGACTGTATCGCGATTGACCTGTCTAAAACATTTGATAGGGTGGAATCATGGGAGACTACTGGCAAAAATGAGTGCAATTGGACTAGACAAAAGAGTGACTGAATGGGTTGCTGTATTTCTAGAAAATAGATCTCAGAGAGTTAGAGTAGGTGAAGTTTTGTCTGACCCTGTAATAGCTGAGAGGGGAGTTCCTCAGGGCAGTGTTATCGGACCTTTAAATTTTCTTATATATATATAAATGATATGAGTAAAGGAGTGGAATCCGAGGTAAGGCTTTTTGCGGATGATGTTATTCTCTATAGAGTGATAAATAAGTTACAAGATTGTGAGCAACTGCAACGTGAAGTCGAAAATGTTGTGAGATGGACAGCAGGCAATGGTATGTTGATAAACGGGGTTAAAAGTCAGGTTGTGAGTTTCACAAATAGGAAAAGTCCTCTCAGTTTTAATTACTGCGTTGATGGGGTGAAAGTTCCTTTTGGAGATCATTGTAAGTATCTAGGTGTTAATATAAGGAAAGATCTTCATAGGGGTAATCACGTAAATGGGATTGTAAATAAAGTGTATCGATCTCTGCACATGGTTACGAGGGTGTTTAGGGGTTGTAGTAAGGATGTAAAGGAGATGGCATATAAGTCTTTGGTAAGACCCCAACTAGAGTATGGTTCCAGTGTATGGGACCCTCACCAGGATTACCTGATTCAAGAACTGGAAAAAATCCAAAGAAAAGCAGCTCGATTTGTTCTGAGTGATTTCCGACAAAAGAGTAGCGTTACAAAAATGTTGCAATGTTTGGGTTGTTAAGAATTGAGAGAAAGAAGAGCTGCTCGACTAAGTGGTATGTTCCGAGCTGTCAGCGGAGAGATGGCATGGAATGACATTAGTAGACGAATAAGTTTGAATGGCGTTTGTAAAAGTAGGAAAGATCACAATATGAAGATAAAGATGAAATTCAAGAGGACAAACTGGGGCAAATATTCATTTATAGGAAGGGGAGTTAGGGATTGGAATAACATACCAAGGGAGATGTTCAATAAATTTCCAATTTCTTTGAAATCATTTCAGAAAAGGCGAGGAAAGCAACAGATAGGGAATCTGCCACCTGGGCGACTGCCTTAATGCAGATCAGTATTTATTTTTTTATTTGATTGATCGATTGATCGATCGATCGATCGATCGATCGATTGATTGATTGATTGATTGATTGATTGATTGATTGATTGATTGATTGATTGATTGATTGATTGATTGATTGATTGATTGATTGATTGATTGATTGATTGATTGATTGATTGATTGATTGATTGATTGATTGATTGATTGATTGATTGATTGATTGATTGATTGATTGATTGATTGATTGATTGATTGATTGATTGATTGATTGATTGATTGATTGATTGATTGATTGATTGATTGATTGATTGATTGATTGATTGATTGATTGATTGATTGATTGATTGATTGATTGATTGATTGATTGATTGATTGATTGATTGATTGATTGATTGATTGATTGATTGATTGATTGATTGATTGATTGATTGATTGATTGATTGATTGATTGATTGATTGATTGATTGATTGATTGATTGATTGATTGATTGATTGATTGATTGATTGATTGATTGATTGATTGATTGATTGATTGATTGATTGATTGATTGATTGATTGATTGATTGATTGATTGATTGATTGATTGATTGATTGATTGATTGATTGATTGATTGATTGATTGATTGATTGATTGATTGATTGATTGATTGATTGATTGATTGATTGATTGATTGATTGATTGATTGATTGATTGATTGATTGATTGATTGATTGATTGATTGATTGATTGATTGATTGATTGATTGATTGATTGATTGATTGATTGATTGATTGATTGATTGATTGATTGATTGATTGATTGATTGATTGATTGATTGATTGATTGATTGATTGATTGATTGATTGATTGATTGATTGATTGATTGATTGATTGATTGATTGATTGATTGATTGATTGATTGATTGATTGATTGATTGATTGATTGATTGATTGATTGATTGATTGATTGATTGATTGATTGATTGATTGATTGATTGATTGATTGATTGATTGATTGATTGATTGATTGATTGATTGATTGATTGATTGATTGATTGATTGATTGATTGATTGATTGATTGATTGATTGATTGATTGATTGATTGATTGATTGATTGATTGATTGATTGATTGATTGATTGATTGATTGATTGATTGATTGATTGATTGATTGATTGATTGATTGATTGATTGATTGATTGATTGATTGATTGATTGATTGATTGATTGATTGATTGATTGATTGATTGATTGATTGATTGATTGATTGATTGATTGATTGATTGATTGATTGATTGATTGATTGATTGATTGATTGATTGATTGATTGATTGATTGATTGATTGATTGATTGATTGATTGATTGATTGATTGATTGATTGATTGATTGATTGATTGATTGATTGATTGATTGATTGATTGATTGATTGATTGATTGATTGATTGATTGATTGATTGATTGATTGATTGATTGATTGATTGATTGATTGATTGATTGATTGATTGATTGATTGATTGATTGATTGATTGATTGATTGATTGATTGATTGATTGATTGATTGATTGATTGATTGATTGATTGATTGATTGATTGATTGATTGATTGATTGATTGATTGATTGATTGATTGATTGATTGATTGATTGATTGATTGATTGATTGATTGATTGATTGATTGATTGATTGATTGATTGATTGATTGAAACATTATTATGACGACAGCCAACAAAACACTATGCAGTATAGTTATATGTTCACTGGAGCTCGTAAATTACATCAATAATATTAAATATTGCTAATATTACGTATATGATATCGTAGATGGGTTCTTCATGTCACAATTTAAATATTTTCTTAGACGAAGGCTTGGAGTGATACACCGGACAGCTAACATTCTGTGTTCCTGCCAACGCAATATCAGTTAATAGAGGTCTTACGAGCTTGGTTAGGATAATATTACTAATAGTTTCTTGATATTATTCACCTCACACTGTCGCAGAACACATTTTGAAAGTTAACAAGTAGCAAGACCTCGTCTTATGCTCATAGGGCACAGCAGCTTCAACAAACTCCTGCAGATGCTTCATCAGAGCAAGAAACAAGAATTTTGGTATCGAACTCCTCCTCAGTCCTGATGCAGAGATTGAAGGAGACTGTAACGGTGACAATAACCCTGACTGTGAAGACAACATCGCTATTGACGGCGATGATAAGTTAGCTCTCCAGATTTAGTGGGATCGATGCTCTTAGCAGTGATATGTTGCTGACGCAAAACTCACACTCCATCCTCTCTACAACAACACGAACCGAGTACCCTAGAATTAGGATTTTATTGTTCCTAGATTGTGTGAGACATCATCATTTGGATATTTGAGGCTGTCCAAGATGTCTTAACATGATGACGTCTATTTTGTGATTGTCCGTCACAATTCTTCTACTTCCTTTATGAGGACGTTGCCTAGATATAACCGACAGCCACTTTTCTCTTAATTCCCTTGTAGACGGTATTCCATGGAAACGTATCTCTTCTAGCTGCGAACCAGAGATTTTAAAAATGGTACACAACAGTTGAATAATTCGGGTAAAAATATGAAGCCTCAGTTCTACAAAAAATATAACTCGCACAAACGGAACAAAATAAGTACAGTTTAAAATAACTTTTAAAATATTTGTAAGGATAGCATGATTTCACAGTTCTATACAAAATATCATTCGTACAAATGGAAGTGAAGAGGCAAGTTTATTCATTGTAAGAAATAACTAAGCTTTTCAAAAACATGCATGCATCAAAAAACACAATGCTTTTCTGCCCACACTGACGACGAAGGTTGTGCGTCTACGACAGCACTCTTACGGCAATTTGAAAAAATATCGGTATTCGCAACTTCCTGTGTTAAACTAGTGGCATAAAGCAGGCAGTAAAAGAGGATCGAGGCGGCGGTGGTTCCAAATTTAAGTACTGTGGAACTGTTTATTTAAATGGTAAATCTTCAGTATTGTCAGCATAATTGCATCAATTACGTCCCAGATTAAATGTTTACCTTGACTATCGCGTAGTGTCGTGCGCGAGTGGTGGCTGAATTAGCGAGGAATCGCATGCGAGGACTTGATTCCGCATTACGTCCAAAAAAAAAAACGTGTGGCACTCCACAGCAGCCGAGTGATGAACGAGCAGTAGAACACTAGAAGTTCGTTATAATAACACTAAAACTGTTTACCTGTTTGATATTATTGTCAATGCACTGAAGGTTAACGTATTTATTTGTTATGTAGTATTCCCCACCAAACTACTCATCCCTACCTCACGACTGACGAAAATTTCTGGAGAGGGAACTGTATATCATTATGAATTTCTTCATTATTGGCCCAGATCGGTGCAAATGATCCACGATATTAGTTTAACCAGGATACGGTAATGATATTTTGATATCTGCTGTGTAACGTGACATATAAGGCTCACGTAGGTACAATCACGGAGAACATAAACCATCGGCAGCAGGCGTCTATACCTCAAGTAAGCCCAATAACTCAACACAATTGGTAGAGATAATTGAAATAAGTTACCTGAAAATTTGCGATGCAAACGTACCTCGAGCACGATAATTTTTGTTCTTGAATTGAAGGAACAGAACTAAAAATAAGAATAAATTGTTTTTAATGCTTTATATAAAAGTCCAAGACACTACTACCGCGAAAGAAGTATGGGAGAAACTTAAGTAATTATTTCAGGATTCGGGTCTCACACAACGAGTAATATGAAATAGCGTATGGCTTTTAGTGCCGGGAGTGTCCGAGGACATGTTCGGCTCACCAGGTGTAGGTCTTTTGATTTGACACCTGTAGGCGACCTGCGCGTCGTGATGAGGATGAAATGATGATGAAGACGACACATACACTCAGCCCCCATGCCTACGAAAATAACCAATGATGGTGAAAATTCCCGACCCTGCCGGGAATCGAACTCGGGACCCCTGTGACCAAAGGCCAGCGCGCTAACCATTTAGCCATGGACCCGGACACACAACGAGCAGGTTTATTAAGAAAACTTGTAACTACGCGGTTAACCGTTTGAGCGCCGCGTGCTATTACGGTTTTCCTACCACTGAGTGCCAAGGCAAGTTTCCATTTTTTGCAAGCTTTTGTTTCATCCCTCCCAGTTCAGCCGTCATTGTAGCTAGAAACCTGAAATTTTCGTAAGTTCTTTACTAATATGATTGCCTATACGAATAAAGCCTTACTAAGTTCATTTATGTCCATTAGTAAACATTTGGCAGCCAAAAACCAAAAATATTAATTAAAAATAAAACAAAACAAACGTTTAGCAATAAAATTTAGGTAGAACAAAAAACGTTTGTGCATAGCGAACATATTTATTGAATAGTACAACCTATTATTAAGCTACATTGAAAATCTCATTCATTTTGTGTCTGAAATAAATCTGTAGAAAAAAATAATTAATTTATATATCCAAATGAGCCAAAATTACAAGTCCAATTACACTCGTTTCATTTATATATCAATACTTACCCAATACGGCACAAACGTTTTTACATAACACTTACGTAACATACTACAAATAACAACAATAATAATAATAATAATAATAATAATAATAATAATAATAATAATAATAATAATAATAATAATAATAATAATAATTACCCTGTTGAATACACCGGTTCTCGTCCGATCACCGCAGTTAAGCAACATTGGGCGTGGTCAGTACTTGGATGGGTGACCGCTTGGGAATACCACGTGCCGTTGGCTCAATTCCCTTATGGTTCATGTTTGTGGATTACTGTAGTCACGTCCTAGTTCGTGAACCATGGGCAACGGCTGAGTGGCCTAGTAAGTGGTCCTGAGAGTCGGGATACCTGTTGCTATGGAATGGGAGTGGGCATCTCGGACATATTCTGAGTCGTGGCCCTCCTTGTGCTCAGGCGGCTAGGACTATACAATTCACCGGTGGTCCATAACCCGTTAGAGGAGAGATCCTCACTTGGACTATGTGCAAGTAGGGTAGCATCCTGCTTCATCAATTTACCGAGCTCAGAACACTTTAAGCAAGCCTCGGACCTATGGGAGTAATGGAGTCCGACTCCCATTTGACAGGCGAGGAACTCCTTGGAAACAACTTGGCGAACGAAATGGAATTCGATGGGGAGCTATCAATATTAATGGGGCTTATGGAAGAAAGAAAGTAGAATTGGCTGAGTCAGCAAAGAGGATGCATTTGGATGTGCTAGGAGTAAGTGATATTCGGGTAAGGGGAGATAACGAGGAAGAGATAGGAGATTATAAAGTGTACTTGACGGGTGTTAGAAAGGGAAGGGCAGAGTCTGGGGTAGGGCTCTTTATCAGAAATACCATTGCACGCAACATAGTTTCTGTTAGGCACGTAAATGAGCGAATGATATGGGTAGATTTGTCAGTTGGAGGAATTAGGACAAGAATTGTGTCCGTGTATTCACCATGTGAGGGTGCAGATGAGGATGAAGTGGACAAGTTTTATGAAGCATTGAGTGACATCGTGGTCAGGGTCAACAGCAAGGATAGAATAGTGCTAATGGGCGATTTCAATGCGAGAGTTGGGAATAGAACTGAAGGATACGAAAGTGTGATTGGTAAATGTGGGGAAGATATGGAAGCTAATGGGAATGGGAAGCGTTTGCTGGACTTCTGTGCTAGTATGGGTCTAGCTGTTACGAATACATTCTTCAAGCATAAGGCTATTCACCGCTACACATGGGAGGCTAGGGGTACCAGATCCGTAATAGACTATATCTTAACAGACTTTGAATTCAGGTAATCTGTTAGGAATGTACGAGTTTTTCGCGGATTTTTCGATGATACAGACCACTATCTGATCTGTAGTGAACTAAGTATCTCTAGGCCTAGGGTAGAGAAAGTGAAATCTGTCTGCAAACGAATAAGGGTAGAATGTCTCCAGGACGAGGAAATTAGACAGAAGTACATGGATATGATTAGTGAGAAGTTTCGAACAGTAGACAGTAAGCAGGTTCAGGTTATAGAAGGTGAATGGGTGGCATACAGGGATGCTGTAATAGAAACAGCAAGGGAATGCCTAGGAACAACTGTGTGTAAAGATGGGAAAAGGCGAACATCTTGGTGGAATGATGAAGTGAGAGCAGCCTGTAAACGTAAAAAGAAGGCTTATCAGAAATGGCTCCAAACAAGGGCAAAGGCAGACAGAATTGGTACGTAGATGAAAGAAACAGAGCGAATCAAATAGTTTTTGAATCCAAAAAAAAAGTCATGGGAAGATTTTGGTAACAACCTGGAAAGGCTAAGTCAAGCAGCAGGGAAACCTTTCTGGACAGTAATAAAGAATCTTAGAAAGGGAGAGAAAAAGGAAATGAACAGTGTTTTGAGTAATTCAGGTGAACTCATAATAGATCCCAGGGAATCACTGGAGAGGTGGAGGGAATATTTTGAACATCTTCTCAATGTAAAAGGAAATCATCCTTGTGGTGTTGCGAACAGCCAAGCTCATGAGGAGGAGGAAAGTGATGTTGGTGAGATTATGCTAGAGGAAGTGGAAAGGATGGTAAATAAACTCCATTGTTATAAAGCAGCAGGAATAGATGAAATTAGATCTGAAATGGTGAAGTATAGTGGGAAGGCAGGGATGAAATGGCTTCATAGAGTAGTAAAATTAGCATGGAGTGTTGGTAAGGTGCCTTCAGATTGGGCAAAAGCAGTAATTTCACCTATCTATAAGCAAGGGAACAGGAAGGATTGCAACAACTATAGAAGTATCTCATTGATTAGTATACCGGTACCAGGCAAAGTATTCACTGGCATCTTGGAAGGGAGGGTGCGATCAGTCATTGAGAGGAAGTTGGATGAAAACCAGTGTGGTTTCAGACCACAGAGAGGCTGTCAGGATCAGATTTTCAGTATGCGTCAGGTAATAGAAAAATGCTACGAGAGGAATAAGCAGTTGTGTTTATATTTCGTAGATCTAGAGAAAGCATACGACAGGGTACCGAGGGAGAAGATGTTCGCTATACTGGGGGACTATGGAATTAAAGGTAGATTATTAAAATCAATCAAAGGTATTTATGTTGACAATTGGGCTTCAGTGAGAATTGATGGTAGAATGAGTCCTTGGTTCAGGGTACTTACAGGGGTTAGACAAGGCTGTAATCTTTCACCTTTGCTGTTTGTAGTTTACATGGATCATCTGCTGAAAGGTATAAAATGGCAGGGAGGGATTCAGGTAGGTGGAAATGTAATAAGCAGTCTGGCCTATGCTGACGACTTGGTCTTAATGGCAGATTGTGCCGAAAGCCTGCAGTGTAATATCTTGGAACTTGAAAATAGGTGCAATGAGTATGGTATGAAAATTAGCCTCTCGAAGACTAAATTGATGTCAGTAGGTAAGAAACTCAACAGAATTGAATGTCAGATTGGTGATACAAAGCTAGAACAGGTCGATAATTTCAAGTATTTAGGTTGTGTATTCTCCCAGGATGGTAATATAGTAAGTGAGATTGAATCAAGGTGTAGTAAAGCTAATGCAGTGAGCTCGTAGTTGCGATCAACAGTATTCTGTAAGAAGGAAGTCAGCTCCCAGACGAAACTATCTTTACATCGGTCAGTTTTCAGACCAACTTTGCTCTACGGGAGCGAAAGCTGGGTGGACTCAGGATATCTTATTCATAAGTTAGAAGTAACAGACATGAAAGTAGCAAGAATGATTGCTGGTACAAACAGGTGGGAACAAAGGCAGGATGGTACTCGGAATGAGGAGATAAAGGCTAATTTAGGAATGAACTCGATGGATGAAGCTGTACGCATAAACCGGCTTCGGTGGTGGGGTCATGTGAGGCGAATGGAGGAGGATAGGTTACCTAGGAGAATAATGGACTCTGCTATGGAGGGTAAGAGAAGTAGAGGTAGACCAAGACGACGATGGTTAGACTCAATTTCTAACGATTTAAAGATAAGAGGTATAGAACTAAATGAGGCCACAACACTAGTTAAAATCGAGGATTGTGGCGACTTTTAGTAAATTCACAGAGGCTTGCAGACTGAACGCTGAAAGGCATAACAGTCTATAATGACAATGTATGTATGTATGTATGTATGTATAATAATAATAATAATAATAATAATAATAATAATAATAATAAATTCAGTACAAGTACATTTTCCAAGACCTCTCAAACACACTTATGTTTTGTCAAGTACAATGGACAGGCTATATAATCATATTTACAGTAATAAATGAACAAGCAAAAGATCGAGAGCAAGTAAGACACAGAGCGGCCAAGGTGCACTGAAAGGATGGCCTTGTAAATAAACGAGCTTTTTACTGCGAAAATAGTAAGTCTTTAACTAACTATATTGGGATATTCTGAAAGGAAATGACTTACTTGTAATAATAAAAAATACTGAAAGTCCTTTTGAAAGGACGCTAGCATTTTTCTGATGTAAACCAAAGGGGCTTTCAAAGGGACGTTGGCGCTTAGAAGGTTAAATAGCTGTAACTGTACACAAGAATATATAAATACTATTATTATAACAGCTCATTGATGTTGATTTGAAAGTTGCCATGAATGGGTTGGTATACTATTCCTCGTGGGTTTACCGGAGGAATATGAGACAATGGTTATGGAAATAGAAAGCTCAGGCACTGCGATTAGGGTGAGTCAATGAAAGAGAAACTTCTGCAAGATGTAAAGTTATCTGCTCCTAGATTATATAAGGGAAACGCGGTGTCGGCATTTCTTGGTAACGCAAAAAGCAAAGAGTTATAAATCTAAAAGACCTCGGAAGATTTGGGAGAAAGGAGACGAGCTGCTCGATTAAGCGGTATGTTCCGAGCTATCAGAGGAGAGATGGCGTGGGAGGACATCAGTAGACGAATGAGTTTGAGTGGTGTCTTTAAAAGTAGGAAATATCACAATATGAAGATAAAGTTGGAATTCAAGAGGACAAAATGGGGCAAATATTCGTTTATAGGAAGGGGAGTTAGGGATTGGAATAACTTACCAAGGGAAATGTTCAACAATTTTTCAATTTCTTTGTGATCTTTTAAGAAAAGGCTAAGAAAACACCAGATAGGGAATCTGCCACCTGGGAGACTGCCCTAAATGCAGATCAGTACTCTGACCAAGGGAATGTACCATTTTAAACGCCCATCATTCCAGGCAAATTCAGTAACAGCTAGTTCAATGGTACAGTTATGCCATCGCAGATTAGGACACTTGAACCTCAAAAGCATAAAGTGGCTTAGAAAAGGCTCCGTCAAAGGCGCTCATTTTGAAGGTAAGGCTTAATAAACATACGCTATGTGCACTAAAGAGCCGGCCCCGTGGTGTAGGGGTAGCGTGCCTGCCTCTTCTCCGGAGGCCCTGGGTTCGATTCCCGGCCAGGTCAGGGATTTTTACCTGGACCTGAGGGCTGGTTCGAGATCCACTCAGCCAACGTGATTAGAATTGAGGAGCTATTGACGGTGAGATAGCGGCCCCGGTCTAGAAAGCCAAGAATAACGGCCGAGAGGATTCGTCAATCAAGAACTGAAAGATGCGAAAGGGTGATTGGTAAATGTGGAGAAGATATGGCAGCTAATAGGAATGGGAACCGCTTGCTAGACTTTTGTGCTAGTATGGGATTGCCAGTTACGAATACATTATTCTTTTCAAGAGAGTTTAATCCTAATGTAAACAAATAGGCCTTGCCTTTGCACCTGGTCATAGACGTAGTTAATTGGAGAAGCAACCATTGCACTCACTCGACTGTATCCCTGCTGAAAAGAAAGTAGTACGTCGCATTATTTTTTTATTTCAGTTTATTACATTTTAGAGAATTTGGAAGAGCACGTATTCAAAATAAACATGTTTGCCATATGTACCGGTGTGTATATACGCTTTTTTGATAAAATAGTTATTAAATAACGAGAAATGAAGGCACAAGGCGTGGTGTAATACAGAAAGTCTTCTCGTACTGGGGGAAAGCCCCAAGCTGCACAGCGTGGAGATATGTTTTGCACCTTGCAGCAGCAGTCAGTGTGAGTATTTATTGTGAGAGAAATGGAGCATAGAGGTAGGACCATCGCGTGTAGTGAAGAACAAAAGAGGAGAATCACTCAGAAATGACCATATTCAGTGAAATGTGAATGTGTTCAATAAACTAACTGAACAGAATCCAGGTTTAATCGTTTATTCGGTAGTTCAGATCTTCGCTGTGTTGCCGTATGCGATGCGTAGCCCTGTACGTCCGAACACGAGACGTTGACGGGGTGGAGGTCGCTGCTACACGCTCAGCGAATCACAACTCTTTCTTTGGCGGAGGCGTGGACGTGCCATGTTTACATCAGGATCAAACTCTCGTGAAAAGACATATACCATGGGGCTAATCATCGCGTAGGGGTACTAGATCCATAATCGGCCATAAATCTTAACCAGCTTTGAATTCAGGAAATCTGTTAGGGAGATGTGGGTATACCGGGGATTGTACAGACCATTATCTGATCTATAGTGAACTAAGTATCTCCAGGCGTAGGTTGGAAAAGGTCTGTTTGCTAACGAATAAGGGTAGGAAATTTTCAGGACGAGGAAATGAGACAGACAAGGGTGTGATTAGACCCTTTGGTCTAGGAGACAGGAATGCTCGAGGAGATGAGTTGGAACTATTTGCAGAAACAAATCAGCTAGTGGTTATGAATACATGGTTTAAACTACCACCACGCAAGTTATACACATGGAAATCGCCCATGGACACACCAGGACACATTGTGAGGAATCAGATTGATTTCATGATGGTGAACAAAAGATACAGAAATGGTTGTACATCTGTCAGAACATATCCAGGAGCAGACATACAATCAGACCATGTCCCAGTGGTTGGAAATTTTAAGATCAGAATGAAATATGTTGTCCCCAAAACAGCACGGAAATATGACTTGAGAAAATTGAAAGATGCTACCATACAGCAGACAGTCAAGACAGCTCTAAACAATAAATTGATTGACAATTGTGACGATGTTAATGAAAAACTTACACACCTACAAGAAGTGATAAAAGGAGTAAAAGAAGAGTATTTGAGACTGGACTTTAGAAAGAGGAAAACGTGGATGACAAATGAGATTCTGGACCTAATGGAAGAACGAAGGAAGAGAAGATGTAATTTGATGGAATACAGAGCGGTTCAAAATACAATCAGAAGGAAAATTAGAGAAGCCAAAGAGAAAGAGAAAACTGAATTATGTGCAGAAATAGAGTTTTATCAGAGTAGACATGACGATTTTAATGTTCACCGGAAGGTCAGAGAGGCAACAAAAAAGTATCGCAAATCAAACTGTGCAAAGCTTGTAGATAGTAGTGGTAACCTCATAATCGACAAGGAAGAAAAAAAAAGAAAATGGGAGAAATATCTGGAACAGTTATTCCAAGATGACATGAGGAGAGAGGAACCAGAGATATCAGATACAACAGGACCAGATATCCTAGTAAGTGAAGTGGAAGCGGGAATACAACAAATGAAGGAAGGGAAAGCAGCTGGGCCAGATGGCATACAAGCAGAATTTCTCAAACTGCTCAGTGAGGAAAAAATAAAAATGATCACAAAAATATTCAACGACATTTACTCATCAGGTAAAATCCCTCCAGAATGGTTAAAATCAGAATTTATTGCTTTACCTAAGAAATCAAATGCCAAAGAATGTGGGGACTACCGTACCATCAGTTTAATGAGCCATCTGTTAAAATTATTTCTTAAAGTGATACACAAGCGGATATACAGAATTTGTGAAGAACAGATAGCGTCCAACCAGTTTGGGTTTTTGAAGGCAGTTGGCACCAGAGAAGCAATATTTAGTGTACAGGTACTGTTCCAAAAATGTAGGGATATCAACTGTAATGTATTTGCATGCCTCATTGATTATCAAAAGGCGTTTGATCTCGTGATTCATGAACACTTGATAGACGTACTCAAGAAAACAGGAATTGATGGGAAAGATCTAAGAATAATAGCAAATTTATACTGGAACCAATCTGCAATCATCAAAATAGATCAAGACCAATCTGAGCAAGTGAGAATACGCCGAGGGGTCAGGCAAGGATGTATAATATCACCGATACTCTTCAACCTGTATTCTGAGCATGTATTCAAAGAAGCCCTATTTGATGTGGAGGAAGGAATTTCAGTGAAAGGTGTCAAACTCAACAATTTGCGCTACGCAGATGACACAATTGTCTTTGCAGATACGATGGAAGGGCTACAGAAGTTGATGAACAAAATTTCTGAAACAAGCAAGAGATATGGTCTGGACATCAACACTAATAAAACAAAATTGATGATCATCAGTAAGAAGAACATCCGAGGCGTGAATCTGTTCCTCAATGGAGCAAGTATAGAGAGAGTTTCACAGTATTCGTACCTGGGTACCATCATTAACGAAGCATGAGACAATTCGCAAGAGATAAAGTGTCGCATTGAATGAGCTCAACCTTCAAGAATCACGACCTTACCATGGATACCAAAATGCGGCTCCTTAGGTGCTATGTGTTTTCAGTTCTCTTTTACGGTGTGGAAACATGGACGCTTACAAAAGCCACCACTGCTAGACTGGAAGCATTTGAACTCTGGCTATACAGAAGAATTTTGAGAATATCATGGACTCAGAAGATTACAAACATTGAGGTTCTACGCCGAGCTAACAAGAGACCAGAGCTGATCAACACCATCAAGTGCCGTAAACTACAATATTTTGGACACATCATGAGGAATCAGAAAAGGTATGAGCTGCTTCAACTTATCCTGCAAGGGAAAATAGAAGGAAAAAGATCTCCTGGGCGAAGAAGAATCTCCTGGCTCGACAACCTTAAAACCTGGTTCAACAAAACATCTGTAGAACTGTTCCGAATTTCAATGGATAAAGCCCGAATAGCCATGTTGATCGCCAACGTCCGAGGCGGACAGGCACGCTAAGAAGAAGAAGAACGAGTTACTAGCTAAGGCAAGTAATCTATGGATTCAAATGTAAACAAACAAAATGGAGGACTTAGGGCACAAAATACAGCAAAAATAACAGCCTTATAAATAATACAAAACTACCACGAACACGCAAGATAACACGAAACACAATAAAACACTCTTAAAACTACACAAATACTCCCTGGAAACTATGAGATAAAGTGTAGATCACTTAAAATCACACATAAATTACAGACCTTTGTATGTAGTTGTATAACCTTCGTTAGCCACTCTATAGTCTTGTTTCTAGCTCGTTGATCAAATGAAATTGTAAACTCCGTGCACTAAGCTCGTGCAGTCATCTTGCAGAATATCTGCATCATAAGTGGTGAACTGTACTTCGTTGATGGTTCCTTAGCTGGTTTCGTGACACTATGGTGCATTATATAAGTTTTATGGTTTATCTAGTGTGTTTGTGATCCATTTATGCTAGTTTTCGACGCAAATATTCAATGACATTTGTGTAATAAGTGACAGTCATTTTGTTTTTTCTACAGTTATTACATCCATAGATACACTAAGAAGAAAGACACTATGAAAAATTCATCAACAATAGTGTTCTAAGTGTCAGCTATCTTGTTTATCTCAATTCCATCCAAAGATACAACGAAGATGAAAGACACTTGGATTGCTACTGACTGCATCGCGTAGGACACGGAGTTTATACTTACTTCTGGACGCCATTTTTAAGATTACGAAGCTTTAATGGACGGACTTTGAAGTGGATAAATTTCAATATTATTCTAACGATATATTCAACTTTATATTTTTACTTTATGTATGATTTTCAGCTTGTGTATGACCGCCCCTTATCCTTCGTAGTAAGAATATACTGGTTGTTCGTCATCCCTTAGTAGAACTTCTTGATTGCTCGGAGGTTGGTTGCACGTCACCTTTAAGACGAAGTATTGGACGGCCAGGCGGAGGTCCTTGGAGCGACACTTGGAGAAGAACCACGCTCTCCGTATTATATCTACTATTAATTTTTGTTGTAAATATAAATGTGAATTACGTCTCCATCCTTCGCAATACTCATGTTGGTGTTCTACTCCACAGGCAATACGGCGAGCTATATTAGTTCCTACATCTTTGCCAATGCCTCCACTTAGTGTGACCAGGCGTTCCCGAGCCACGGGAGGCTAAGGAACCATGAAGGCACCATGAAGAACGCCCTCTCAATCACAACGCAGCGATCATCCCGCAGTCTAGCGCTAGGATAGACCTTCGAGTGGTAGTGATCAGGTGGCTCTTTCTCTAGCTCGGACTGAGATACTAGTCGAGCCCGTACCGGAGTGGGCTGAGGTTCGAGCTGTGCCCGCAACAATACGGAGCCTTTCCAGTCTTCCGGACGTCAGGTCGTGCAACGTACCTACGTATCATCCGACGCAGAAGGTCTGTCTACTCAATCCATGGCCAGCCACCCGAACCGAACACGGCTACTTCATACGACAAAGACGAGACACACATCGGATGTGACTTATTTTTATTTGAGAATAAACCTGACATAGACAGTAATATGAACATCTCAGGTCATAACAACCAAACCGAGTTTCGTTCAATAGAAAGAGACATGACTGAGGGAGAGTGGTGAGATACACCTCCCAAATCTCAGAGTCCCCAGTCTTTTTGTACCTCCGTAGGAAACGCCTCACCTCTAGTGAGTATGAACTCGGCGGCTGATGACGCGATAGAAGACCACAACGATGAAAAAAATCCTGACCGTGAAGACAACATCGTTATTGGCGTGGATGACAAGTCACCTGTCCAGGTTCATGCTCCTGCTGTACATAATACCACCAGACAGAGGTTTGAAGAGATTTTGAAGAAAGTCACCGAGGATGCACAAATACTAGTCAAGGTCACAGTTCACCGAGGCGACTTACCATTAAAAACGACTGCTAATTCCGAAGTTCCTAAATACATCCAGACACTCTACAGGAATAATATAAGGAAAAAAAATGCTATGAAGCCTATCCCTGGGGAAGACGGGTGGAGGTGTTCAATTAATACGGATACGGTGATCGATTATGTGTTGGAAGTGAGAACAGTTTATTTTTGTTACCAGAGGGCAGCACCAGTCATTAACCTATTTATCCTTGAATAGGGGCGCACGTTTACTTCAATAAACTCTATGGATGCTATCGTAATTTGTTCTTTGCAGTTATTGTTACATTCCATGGTTCAATAAAACTCAAGTTTATGTTATCTCCAATTATCATGTATATCAGTGTATTCCCTAGGCACGTTTTAATGGGCGCACGACCCTGCCGTTTTTACAGATCGCCCGGCTAACATAATCTACATGTTTGCTAATTAGATAATCTTAATAAATAGGCCATATTTGAGTCATTGTATGTTCCAAACACCGCCATCTCGATCCTGCTATACTGCTTGATCTAGGCGAGGCTGTTTGCGAATAGGCTGCGACAAAAAAGTCTCCGCTAAATGGCAGGCATAGACGCACAAAGTTCTAAAACATTATTATGACGACAGCCAACAAAACACTATGCAGTATAGTCATATGTTCACTGGAGCTGTAAATTACATCAGTAATATTAAATATCGGTAATATTACGTATATGATATCGTAGATGGGTTCTTCATGTCACAATTTAAATATTTTCTTAGTCGAAGGCTTGGAGTGATACACCGGACAGCTAACATTCTGTGTTCCTGCCAACGCAATATCAGTTAATAGAGGTCTTACGAGCTTGGCTATGATAATATTACTAATAGTTTCTTGATACTATTTCACCTCACACTGTAAGAGAACACATTTTGAAAGTTAACAAGTAGCAAGACCTCGTCTTATGCTCATAGGGCACAGCAGTTTCAAGAAACTCCTGGAGATGCTTCATCAGAGCAAGAAACAAGAATTTTGGTATCGAACTCCTCCTCAGTTCTGATGCAGAGATTGAAGGAGACTGTAACGGTGACAATAATCCTGACTGTGAAGACAACATCGCTATTGACGGCGATGATAAGTTAGCTCCCCAGATTTAGTGGGATCGAAGCTCTAGGCAGTGATATGTTGCTGACGCAAAACTCACACTCCATCCCCTCTACAACAACACGAACCGAGTACCCTAGAATTAGGATTTTATTGTTCCTAGATTGTTTGAGACATCATCATTTGGACATTTGAGGCTGTCCAAGATGTCTTAACATGATGACGTCTATTTTGTGATTGTCCGTCACAATTCTTCTACTTCCTTTATGAGGACGTTGCCTAGATATAGCCGACAGCCATTTTTCTCTTAATTCCCTTGTAGACGGTATTCCATGGAAACGTATCTCTTCTAGCTGCGAACCAGAGATTTGGAAAATGGTACACAGCAGTTGAATAATTCGGGTAAAAAAATGAAGCTTCAGTTCTACAAAAATATAACTCGCATAAACGGAACAAACAAGTATAGTTTAAAATAACTTTTAAAACATTTGTAAGGATAGCATGATTAAATAATTCGTTGTAACGAAGTGCTACATGTTCCGTATATATCAACAAATTTGCTTGCAGTAACCAAAATTGCGCAGCGCGGCTACACAGTTGTATTTGACTCGAAGGAATGTAGTGTTTTTGAACCCGGAGGAGACGTACGGTAATCGCACGGGGCACTCTGACCCAGGGAATGTGCCGTTTAAAACGTCCATCAATTCAGGCAAATGATATGTCAATTAGTTTAACGGCCTAGTTATGGCATCGCAGATTAGGACACAAAAGCATAAAGCGTCTTAGAAAAGGCTCTGTCAAAGGCGTTCATTTTGAAGGTACGGCTGAATAAACATACACTCTGTGCAGTAAAGGTAAGCACCAGCGCATATCATACAAATCTGTGAGTACACGAGCTAATCAGCTATTGGAGCTCACACAATAATAATAATAATAATAATAATAATAATAATAATAATAATAATAATAATAATAATAATAATAATAATAATAATAATAATGTTATTTGCTTTACGTCCCACTAACTACTTTTACGGTCTTCGGAGACGCTGAGGCGCCGGAATTTAGTCCCGCAGGAGTTCTTTTGCGTGCCAGTAAATCTACTGTAAATCTACGAGGCTGTCGTATTTGAGCACCTCCAAATACCACCGGACTGAGCCAGGATCGAACCTGCCAAGTTGGGTTTAGAAGGTCAGCGCTTTAACCGTCTGAGCCACTCAGCCCGGCCGGAGCTCATACATAGTGATTTGTGTGGTCCTATGGAGACACTCTCAATTGGAGGATCACGTTATGTTTTAACCTTCATAAAGGATTATTCCTAAATGACATCTGTTTATTTTCTGAAAACAAGAAGTCAACTAAAAATGCATTTAAAAATCCAATGTTTGCAGAGAACCAGACAGGAAAGAAAATCAAAACAACGACTACAAGGCCCTATGAGAGGGATGGTCTTCACCATCAACTTACTGCACCACAACAGAACGTACTTGCGGAAATACTTAATAGAACGATGGTTGAAACAGCTCAATGTTTATTGTTCGATGTGGACTTTGGTAAAGGACGTTGGGCAGAAGCAGTTTCGGCGGCGACCTGTACGCCTATCTACAATCGGTCAGCAACAAAAGCTCAAATCTGCAAATAGATCTATTATAATAGCGTTTGACAATCGCAGTGCTATTGCTTTTTCCAAAATGAGTGCTTATCGAGCCATAAGTAAGCACATAAATATCAGGCACCATTTTGTCCGAGAGATGCATTATAGATTTAAGGCAAGTTTCATCTGTGCATAATTATGATAGTTGATTCATTGACAAAAGAAATGCACCAGAACTCGGAAGATAGGGCAAGTAATTTGACCTTGGTATAGTGGGTCAGTTTATGATATCTCATTGAAAGAGTAGCATTCACTAGCCATGAATACAGTCTTGACATTAATATAAATAAAACCAAATTTATGGTCATATGTAAAAACTTTATCCCTGTTTCTCATCTAGTAATTGTTGAACGAGTCCTGAAATACACTTATCTCGCCACCACAGTCAATGATCAATGGGATAATTCGGTTGAGGTGAAGCTCCGCGTTGGAAAAGCTAGGATTCTGTTCAATAAAATGGTAAAACTGTTTAAAAGTTGTGATTTAACACAAGTTACAAAACTGAGACTTCTTCTCTGCGGTGTATTTCCTTTTCTCTATTACGGAGCTGAAACATGAACTTTAACGAAGTCGCTTAGTAAAAAATTGAATCTAGCAAAGAAGGCAGCTAAGGATAACATGATGGCAAGCATAATTGGCAGTCATACAAATTTTTGTGAAAAATGGAAGGGTATGTATGGGTATTTTAAGGCAGAAACAGGTTCCAAGAAGGACATTCCAGCAATAATTAATGAACAAGGGGAGTGTGTATGTGAGGATCTTCAAAAGGCAGAAGTATTCAGTCAGCAGTATGTAAAGATTGTTGGTTAGAAGGATAATGTCGAGATAGAGGAGGAGACTAAGGCCAAAGAAGTAATAAAATTTATGTATGATAACAATGACATTTACAATAAGATACAAAAGTTGAAAACTAGAAAAGCAGCTGGAATTGATCAGATTTCTGGGGATATACTAAAGACAATGGGTTGGGATATAGTACCATATCTGAAGTACTTATTTGATTATTGGTTGGCCGAAGGAGCTATACCAGATGAATGGAGAGTTGCTATAGTAGCCCCTGTGTATAAAGGAAAGGGTGATAGACATAAAGCTGAAAATTACAGGCCATTAAGTTTGACATGCATTGTATGTAAGCTTTGGGAAGGCATTCTTTCTGATTATATTAGACATGTTTGTGAAATTAATAACTGGTTCGATAGAAGGCAATTCGGTTTTAGGAAAGGTTATTCCACTGAAGCTCAACTTGTAGGATTCCAGCAAGATATACCAGATATCTTGGATTCTGGAGGTCAAATGGACTGTATCGCGATTGACATGTCTAAAGCATTTGATAGGGTGGATCATGGGAGACTACTGGCAAAAATGAGTGCAATTGGACTAGACAAAAGAGTGACTGAATGGGTTGCTATATTTCTAGAAAATATATCTCAGAGAGTTAGAGTAGGTGAAGCTTTGTCTGACCCTGTAATAGTTGAGAGGGGAGTTCCTCAGGGCAGTGTTATCGGACCTTTATGTTTTCTTATATATATAAATGATATGAGTAAAGGAGTGGAATCGGAGGTAAGGATTTTTGCGGATGATGTTATTCTCTATAGAGTGATAAATAAGTTACAAGATTGTGAGCAACTGCAACGTGACCTCGAAAATATTGTGAGATGGACAGCAGGCAATGGTATGTTGATAAACGGAGCTAAAAGTCAGGTTGTGAGTTTCACAAATAGGAAAAGTCCTCTCAGTTTTAATTACTGCGTTTACGGGGTGAAAGTTCCTTTTGGGGATCATTGTAAGTATCTAGGTGTTAATATAAGGAAAGATCTTCCCTGGGGTAATCACATAAATGGGATTGTAAATAAAGGGTACCGATCTCTGCACATGGTTATGAGGGTGTTTAGGGGTTGTAGTAAGGATGTAAAGGAGAGTGCATATAAGTCTCTGGTAAGACCCCAACTAGAGTATGGTTCCAGTGTATGGGACCCTCACCAGGATTACCTGATTCAAGAACTGGAAAAAATCCAAAGAAAAGCAGCTCGATTTGTTCTGGGTGATTTCCGACAAAAGAGTAGCGTTACAAAAATGTTGCAATGTTTGGGTTGGGAAGAATTGAGAGAAAGAAGAAGAGCTGCTCGACTAAGTGGTATGTTCCGAGCTGTCAGCGGAGAGATGGCGTGGAATGACATTAGTAGACGAATAGGTTTGAATGGCGTCTATAAAAGTAGGAAAGATCACAATATGAAGATAAAGTTGGAATTCAAGAGGACAAACTGGGGCAAATATTCATTTATAGGAAGGGGAGTTAGGGATTGGAATAACTTACCAAGGGAGATGTTCAATAAATTTCCAATTTCTTTGAAATCATTTTGGAAAAGGCTAGGAAAGCAACAGATAGGGAATCTGCCACCTGGGCGACTGCCCTAAATGCAGATCAGTATTGATTGATTGATTGATTGATTGATTGATTGATTGATTGATTGATTGATTGATTGATTGATTGATTGATTGATTGATTGATTGATTGATTGATTGATTGATTGATTGATTGATTGATTGATTGATTGATTGATTGATTGATTGATTGATTGATTGATTGATTGATTGATTGATTGATTGATTGATAGATAGATAGATAGATAGATAGATAGATAGATAGATAGATAGATAGATAGATAGATAGATATTAGAGGACTTTAAGATGTGGCTATACCGAAGGACGCTTAAGAGTGTCATGGACAGATCAAGTCACAGATGCAGAGATCCTTCAAAGAATGAGAAAAGATAAGGAAGTACTGACCACTGTAAGAACGAGAAAGCTACAATATTTCGAACATCATGAGAAACAGAATCAGGTATTATTTACTGCAAGAAATCCTGCAACGAAAAATACCTGCAAAAGAGAGGTTTTGGCAAGAGACGTATCTCCTAGCCAGGAAATATCAGAGACTGTACCGTTGCCTACGTTATAATACAAGGCCTGGAAATAGAGCCCGTAAAACGCTATGGAATTGGTTACACTGAAGTTCAATGCCGGTCCGCTAGGATCGATATCTTGTTCCCTGTCTACCAGGCTCGCGCCTTTAAACGTGTTCATTAACTGAGTTGGTTGTGAATGTATTATGTATTTGTCTGATGTTAAGCATTCGCAGTTCCAGTCATGGTTTATTCACGAAAAATTAAAGGTAGTGGAATTTCGTTTCACAAGTTTCCAGTGAATGTTCAATGTTCGAAACATTATACAGAAGAAGTATTACGCATGAGATACGACTTCAAGCGGATCGAAGTAGGCCTCTGTTCCTAAGTTTTGATCATAAGAATCGGACGATCCCAAAATTTGTCAATGGACTTTTTTTAAATATGCTACCGTGATCGGCAATCATTTGAGAGGTATCTTCAAACTCAGAAATCTTAAATTAGGAAACCAAGGAGGAAAATAATTTGCCCAACAAATTTCACGAAAATGAATGTAACATGAGCTAAAAATATTGTATTTTCCCCTGAAACAATCTCTAGTTTGAAAAGTATGGAGGTGGTTTTGTCCCGAGAGCATAAAATACAGTTTAAAATAAGCCATTTGTTTTATGGAGCATTTTATTAAATTGTTCAATGCGCATAACGTCTGCAACACCTCACATGGGACATATTCAGGAACGAGAACAAACGAGCATCTTTTAACAAGGCGAGTTGGTCGTACGGTTAGGGGACGCGTGGCTGTGAGCTTGCATCCGGGAGGTAGTGGGTTCGAATCCCACTGTCGGCAGCCCTGAAGATGGTTTTCCGTGGTTTCCCATTTTGACACCAGGAAAATGCTGGGGCTGTACCTAATTAAGGCCATGGACGCTTCCTTCCAACTCCTAGGCCTTTCCTATCCCATCGTCGCCATAATACCTATTTGTGTCGGTGCGATGTAAAGTCACTAGCAAAAAAAAAAGAAAAAAGCATCTTTTAGTACTGAACTCCTCAGTTGGTTAATTAATGATTTCCTGTCACATATTAAGAAACTTAAAATGCATTCAGAGAAAGTAAAAATGAATCATGAGAGAAATGTATCAGGCATAGATCTTGACTACCCAGTCCACTGTGGCCTGCGTAAAATACCTCATAAGTATACATTTGCATTATGCATTGACGAGGAACCTAACGAGCTATGACATCGAGCTTTTCTTCAGCTACCTAAGGCGCCAAGCGGAATACAATGACATTATGGTTCGTGTGGCAAAAGAAAAAAACAGACTGTAAAGGCTGTTTAGAACATATCTGTTCTCCAGCTACTCAAAGTCCAACATTGTGTCTTATTCGTTTTCAAGATCGAGTAGCCCTCAGATACCGAAAATCATCGTCTGTGGCACTTCTGCAGTGAACGACGGAATTTGTCACTTCCGCTACGCTGTACTTGTCCCGAAGAGAGTTAGGCTACTAAAAGGTGTACGTTTATTTTTTTGAAAGACATGTTCAACAGTGAAATTAAGTGTGGAAAGTGTAAAGGCGACAAACCACCTCTTTTTCTACTATGAACATTTCTGAGACCTCTGTTAGACAACATTGCTTTGAGCCACACAAGTAGAAGAGAGAACGTTTTGAAACTTGTTAAGAAGCCCCCTCAGAAGGAAAGTTTTGAAACTTCAATGACATATCCAAGCCAATGCAGCACCGGTCTATAAATAAATTACTGTCAATATTCGCAAAAACATTCAGTTCTTTTTATTTAGGATATACTTTACTTATTGACATATACGGCCATGCGAATACAAGGGGGCAAGACCGCGATCCTAGCGGCTTAATGGTGAACTAGGAAGCAATCCGTTTCCACGGGTGCATTTCAAGGCCTTGTATTACAGCGTAGGCAACGGACTGTACTCTCAAGACATCGGCAGAGTTACTCCAAACAGCTCACGGCAGAGAAGACACATCCAAGATGGTTGCCGACATCCGGAACGGATAGTTACTAGAAAAAGAGGAAGAAGAAGATAGTGGGATGGGGGGGGGGGTGCTGTAAGAACAGTTTATTCTTTGTCATAAGACGGCAGACTGTCATTAACCTATTTCTTCTTAGATGCATACATTTACTTCAATAATCTCTATAGATATTAATGTAGTTTGTTCTTTGCGGTTATTGTTACATTCTATGTGATTCAACAAAACTCAAGTTTATTATCTCCACGTATCATGTGCATAATTATAAATTCTTTCATTGTGAACGAAAGCGAGTGACCTGTCAGATATCAATCATCGGTCACAAGGGAATACGTCAGGCGCAAAAATGAACAGAATCACACTTCATTAAGTTCAAGTTCGACTAAAGAGATACGAAAGTACAGCTCCAGGAACGATCCTGTCACTTAAAACGTTGGAAAATAGGTCGTTCCTGACCTGCCTGCACACTGCTTGCTCGCATTAAAATACGAGAAGATCCCGGTAGAGCGGAAACATTCGGTACAAATCTTGAAGAATAAGAAAGGAGATTCACATGACAGAGCCAACCAGCGTCCTACCGGCATCATGCGGACTATTTTTAAGATATACTCAGATGTTCTACCTAAACTCAAGTGGAGAATTTCACGCTCAGGGCGAAGTTTGACAAAGCAAGGGCAGAGAAAGGCCAGTTTCTACCTGCCTGGTTAGCCTTCTCTATTGCTTTTGGCTTCGTTCCGCACTTTTGCGGGCCATTACATCTACTCGTGAACAGACTGAAAATGGGATTTCATATACCACTGGCATAAGAGAGTGGAGTCCGGCAAGTTTTTCCAATGAGTGGACTGCTCTGAATGTTGCTATTGACTTCTTAATCAGCGAAACAAAGGCTGAGAAAACTGCTCGCTTATGCTGGTGACATAGTATTGTTGCCAGAAGATCCGACAAAACTGCAAGGAAATGTCAATGTTATCTGTAAATTATCAGAGAAGATAAATATACGCCTGCGGTCTTCAAAGCCGTCTCGATCCTCTTATAGTCTGGCGAGACTCCAATTAGCACAAGGAACTCCATATTCAGCATTAACGGAGGGGAACTTAATCACATAATTGTTGGCTGCCATCTTGTGATATAACGTAAAATAATTGTGCTCCCACGTAAACAAATAACCAAATAATTCAATAAATACTTCTGTGAATTGTGTATTTACATCTCCCTGAATCCACTCCCACCATAAACCAGGTACAGTAAGTGAGGTGAAATGTACTGATAATAAAATTCTTAGTACTCATGTTGTTTGTGATGTGGTGGCGGTGATTATTGTTTTAAGAGGAAGTACAACTACGTAACCATCCTCTATTGTTTGTGAGTGAAGTGAAGTGCAAGAATACGTTTTTGGAAGGGACTATAATTTATTGCACTCTGGGACGCACCCCTAACGCCTCATTATAAGGGTGGAATTGATAATGTGGAATTGATAATAACCCTCCTTTGCCACCCTATGAATATTTTCCTCCTCTTCCGTCTACCTCAAGGGTTATTCAGCCTAATCCCCAATCAAAGTCAAGTAGTATAACCATTCTGAACTCTGGAACCTTCGGACTGACATAAGAGACCCTCCAGCTTTTGATAATAGTAACATACAACAGTACAACCAAACCAGCAACGCGTCCTATGACCACTAGCAACAACTAACCTCAAACAGGCCCCTACAGTGCCAGAACGGACTTAGGTTAAAAGTATAGGATAGAGCAGGGCCAACGTTTCCTTCCCCACTGGGGTTAGTAAGACGGCGCAGAAAAATGTGCCTAAAAACGAGTCACTAATGTTTAGTAGCGCATTCCAAATATTTGGTGCGACTAACCAGCAGGGCAGTACTAAAAGGCAATCGGCTTCAACTGGGAATGAACCCAGTGTGCAAGACCGAACTCCCGCTACAAGGGAACTCATACCTCTGGCTATCACATCACAACATGGGGGAAGCCGAATCGGTCCCCAATGAGGTTTCGAATTTGGAAGCCGAGACACATTGTGTTAACTGTGCCGGTGACCACGCTGCTTTCTGGAGGGGTTGTAAATTAGTTGTTTAACAGCAAGAAGCTAAGACAAAGGCAAGTGATTACACAGCCAGAAAGGCAAGTTAATAGTAACTTCACCTTCGCTAATGCTGCAGGAGGTAATTCCCATCCTACCTCTGCTGCTCCAGAAAACAGTAGTAATGACCACTCTGGTATAATTATTGTAGACAAATGAGGTAATGCACCTAATCAATACAATATAAAATTAGTGCTGCAATTTATTTCAATCTTATATCGGTATCGGTTTAGAGATTAAGAAGAACCACCTTCATTACCGTATATAACCTCTCTTATTTACAACCTAGCCGTCCTCTGCAGCCTACAGACTTGGACATTTTATTCAATGAGCAAGATAGGGTTCTTAAAATTGCAGCCGGCGATCTTTATTGTATGCACATAGATTTAAAATATATGGTTACTACTCCAAAGAAAAAAACGCTAGCCAATTTCCTACGAGAAATCAATGCTCTGATTTAATTTCTGATGAGCCCACATACCCGTGGTCATCAAGGGATAAGCTGGATATATTGAGCGTGGTTCTGTGGAAACATTATTATAACCCGATTGAGGTTAACTTTCACAGAGTTAACATATCCTATTCAATATTCCGTGAACCAACAGGAGAAGTCATACCTGATATAGATTTCCGTAAATATAATCGATGTATTTATAAAAATCTGAATATCAGGTTCACTTTTGAGACTAAAAACAAAACAGACTTTGCTATTATGCATGTTATTAATAAAATAGACAATGCAATAAGCCGCCCAAAGACAAATACGATTACTGTAATTAGCTAATATCAGCAAGGCCAGGCAAATACAGGATCACCTTCGCCTTGCACTGGACGTATTTATAATAAAAATGATTCTCCTGGACTCGCCTGGACTCACCTTATTACATACACGTAATAGAGGTTCCAACATAGTCACAAGACAATCTCCTTCAGAATTTGATCAAAATCAGACAATCAGACACGGATCTCCTTCAGGATTTGATCAAAATTAGGAATTACGCCAGGAAACGCTGGCAGAGATTGCATGATTCTGCCGATAAAATGGAATTTAAAGAATCGCACCAAGGAAATTACTACTTGAACTAAAGATTGAAAGATAGGAGCCGTTAACTGCGACTTTAGAAAAGAGCGACTGTGATTAATTAATTTAATTAAAAGTGCAATGCACAGTAGGCATAGGCTAGCTTTCCCCTCTAAGAAAAAACGAAGTTTTTGGAGATGCATTAGAAAGTCAATTCACAGCAAATAGGGCTACTTACGATGATGGCGTTGAGACGACCTATGACGATATTCTGCGCAAAGTTTCGAGACTTAGAAGACAATAGAGATCTCGTGCTTACGACTATGATAAAATGTCTCCTATGGAGCTTGGGTGAGTCATTAAGAAATTATAAAAGGAAAAAGTTACTGGCCCTTACAGCGTATCAACTCCACATTTCAAACCCTTGTTCCGCCTCCCCCCAATCTATTGAAGTATTTGGCTGATATATCCAATCCCTGCATTTTCATTGGCTACTTCTTCAGTCAATGGAAAACTGCTAAGATAGTAATAATCTCCACGCCCGGGAAGACCAACATTTTCTGCAAAATTATAGACCCTTTTTACCGCTGTTCCGCATTTCAAAGATTTTGAGAAATGCCTTCTTAAGCACCTCAACCGACACCTTACGAACCACGATATCAACCATCCCGAGGAGTTTAGGTTCAGATCCAAGCGTTGTGCCCCTTTATAGGTACTTCGCTCGGCTTATGGTTTATGTGGAAAATAGTTATACTGCTGAAATCAGCAGTATTTCCTGAAGCTTGTAGTATAATTTGTTTTGCTATATTGTAGGAGGTAACATCAGGAAGTTGGGAGAGGACAAACTTCCTCGCTTTCCGAAATGATGTGTTCGCCAGTTGCTACAGAACCTTGGCAACAGCGCAATTTCTCTGACCTGCCTATTGTGGTGGCCGCGATTTTAATTGTATTTCCTCTTAAAACTACAATCACCACCACCACCATCTTTTCCCTCCGATTAGTGTTATATAGAGGATGGTCGCGTATTTGTATTTCCCCTTAAAACAATAATCACCAACACCATTTTTTCCTACGATTAGTGTTATATACAGGATGGTTGCCTACTGTAGTTCTAGTTCCTCTTAAAACAATAATTACCACCATCTCCCTCAAGAAGCCATTCATGACTACCTGTATAGCCCTACGTGTTGGATTACCGGTGGAGGAGATGATTCTGACTAATATCTGATTGATAATGATTCCAGACTCCTAACATCGGCTGATGTGAACACTTATGACCTGAAGATATTGGTCCAGATGAGAACTGAAAGCCCCGTCGATCATCAGGACAACTCTGCATACCTGAATGGCAAGAACGAGACTGAATTCAGACGGAATACTACTCCACTACAATCCGTCTGGAATTAAGCTCCATACCACAGGGCCCTTAGCTGAGTCCTGGCATTATTTCCACTGACTTCTTCCAGGCTCCTCATATCTATCCTATCTGACCTCCCTTGGCCAACTCTTGATCGGCCCGACGGTATTAGGTCCGAGGGATTGGGAGTCTTTCATTTCACGCTCTTCGTGGCCATCGTCTTTGGCCGATATCTTCATTTTCGAAATGTTGGACCTCTACCATTTTTCCCTCCCATTAATGTCAATAGAGAATGCTTTCACGTCGTACTTCATCTTAAAATAATAATCACCACCACGATAGCCACCTGCCAGGAATCAGATAAAATGGACCACGGTGGACTTCAAAACCAACCAATGCCGTCAGTGAGAAGGCCCTGCTTAGCAACGATCTCCATGGGGCGCTTCACACACTCCGAACGAAATTCCAGTCTAAGCACCTTTCTAGGACTGAACTTTGGAGCGTGGGTTGGTGACCACGGGGCCCTCAGCTGAGTCCCGGCATTGCTTCCACTTACTTGTGCCAGGCTCCTCACTTTTATCTATCCTATCCGACCTCTCTTGGTCAACCCTTGTTCTTTTCCGACCCCGACGGTATTACGTATGGAGGCCTAGGGAGTCTTTCATTTTCACGCCCTTCGTGTCCCTTGTTTTCCTTTGGCCGATACCTTCATTTTTAGAAGTTTCGGAGCCCTTCCATTTTTTTCTCTCTGATCAGTGTTATATAGAGGATGGTTGCCTAGTTGTACTTCCTCTTAAAACAATAATCACCACCACTACATTTTCATTTTCACGCTTTTCGTGGCCCTTGTCTTTCTTTGGCCGATACCTTCATTTTCGAAGTGCTGATCCGTCCATAGAGGATGGTTGTCCAGTCGTACCTCCTCTTAAAATAGTAATCACCACAACCATCACCACCACCACCACCACCACCATTGGTCCAGAAGAGAATCATCAGGGCACATCTGCATACCTGAATGGCAAGAATGAGAGCGAGTTCAGACGGAACACTACTGCACTACAATCCGTCTGGACTCAGGAAATGGACCATGGAAGACTTTAAACAAATCAATGCTGTTGGTGAGAAGAACTTGCTTAACAACAGTCGTTATAAGGTGCTTCAGACACTCAGAACGAAACTTCAGTCGAAGCCACCTTGCTTGACCAATAGGTGTGTAGTCGCTGACGTATCTTGGTCTCACTTCGTACGCACCGGTCTCTGTACTAGACTTACAGACTGGAGATTCATTCACCAATCAAGGATTAATCTACCACAGTTCAATGGAAATCGCTCTTCAACGTATGTTGGCAATAAGAGGTCCAGAAAATGCGGTAATGAAAATGGTACCCTGGCTCATGTAGCAAAACGAGAAGCTCTGCATTCTACCAGCGGAGACATGATGCTGCAATCTCCAGGTCCCGGAAGGCAGCTGGAGCAGGTTTCACATAAGAAGTCGTTTGTGAAACTTTACGTCCATACCTGGTTACAGACAAGGACGTTAAAGGCTTCATCGTGGGGATTTCTGTCCCATTTGAGAATAAAAATGCTGCCTTCGAAGATGCCAGACAAGCGAAGAGAGATAAATATCGACTTCGGCGACGGCTCTTATTGCCCGCTTTACATCTATGGAGGTGGAAGCCATTCTGGTTGCGTAATTAGGATCTTGAGACCTAGCAAACGGCAAAATGCTACGAAACATCTGTAAGAAGAAATGCTTACATTTAATGTGAAGAACCTCTGTGTCAGCAGTTATGCATGTAACAGCTATGTTGATTACTGGCATCCGACAACAATAGAGGATGGTTGCCTAGTGGTACTTCCTCTTAAACTATAACCACCTACACCACCAATCGGACAACAATGACCAAGTGCCCTGGCTGGGGTTTCCCCGCGGTTTGCCTTAGTCTCGCAAGGTGAATACCGGGGTAGTGAGGATACGGCAGTGACAATAATGCAGAAAGTGGATAGTGAGTGGACTACAGCAGTGTAGTGAACTTGTAAGGAAATTGTGAGGAAAGTGTACTCTTCCTGAAGAGACTATCTGGAAAATCCAGTTTCGAAATTGTTTGTGGAAAATTACCTTTATGTAATATAAATTGCATAATATTATTACTGAAAATTTAGAAAATGAAAAATGTCTGTTCTTATCAGCTTAATATAGGATACATCGTGCATCACTCGACCAGGATATTAAATTCATTTTTGGCAATCAAGAAGGAGCTTGCTCAGCTCTGTCACGAGGTCACCCTGTATACCAGTACCTTCAGGATCGGTCAAGCCCTCCTATGTAATAACTTCGGATTTGTTCACGACATATAAAGGAAAGGACCCCAATATTAGAGTATGGTTCTAGTGTATGGGATATGCACCAGGAATACTTGACACAAGAAAGTGAAAAGATTCAAAGTAAAGCAGAACGATTTGTTTTGCGTGATTTGTGACAAAACAGTAGAGTTGCGGAAGTATTGTAAACTTTGGGCTGGGAAGAGTTGGAAGAAATGATTAAGTGGTATGTTCCGAGCTGCCGATGGAGAGACGGCTTGGAATGACGAATAATCTCCAGCGAAGTTTATGAAAGTAGGAAAGATCACAAAAGGAAGATAGTGTTGGAATTCAAGAGGAAAATTGTCGAAAATATTCGTTTGTAGGAAGGGGAATTAGGGATTGGATAATTTATCAAGGGAGATGTTTGAAATGCTTGAAATAATCTAAGAGAGGTAATAATAATAATAATAATAATAATAATAATAATAATAATAATAATAATAATAATAATAATAATAATAATAGTGTTTGCAGTCGCTTAAGTGCGGCCAGTATCCAGTAATCGGGAGATAGTGGGTTCGACCCCCACTGTCGGCAGCCCTGAAGATGATTTTTCGTGGTTTCCCATTTCCACACCAGGCTAATGCCGGGGCTGTACCTTAATTAAGGCCTCGGCCGCTTCCTTCCACTTCTTAGGCCTTTCCTTTCCCATCCCCCTGTGGGTGGTGGCGGTAGAATAACACCCACGGTATCCCCTGCCTGTCGTAAGAGGCAACTAAAAGGGGCCCCAGGGGCTCTGAACTTTGGAGCGTGGGTTGGCGACCACGGGGCCCTTAGCCGAGTCCTTGCATTGCTTCCACTTACTTGTGCCAGATTCCTCACTTTCATCTATCCTATCCGACATCTCTTGGTCATCTCTTGTTCTTTTCCGACCCCGACGGTATTACGTATGGAGGCCTAGGGTGTCTTTCATTTTCACGCCCTTCTTGGCCCTTGTCTTCCTTTGGCCGATACCTTCATTTTTCGAAGTGTCGGGCCCCTTCCATTGTTTCTCTCTGATTATTATATAGAAGATGGTTGCCTAGTTGTACTTCCCCTTACAACAATAATCACCACCACCTTTCCTTTCCCATCGTCGCCATAAGATATATCTGTGTCGGTGCGACGTAAAGCAAAATAGCAAAAAAAATGATAGTGTTGCCGGTCACGCGGTTTAGGGGTAGCGTGCCTTCCTCTAACCCGACCTGATCAGGGACTTTTACCCGGATCTGAGGGCTGGTTTGAGGTCCACTCAGCCTGCGTGATTAAAACTGAGAAACTATCTGACGGCGAGATGGTGGCCTCGGTCTAGAAAACCAAGAATAACGGTGGAGAGGAATCGTCACACTGACCACTTCACACCTCGTAATCTGCAGGCCTTGGGGATGAGCAGTGGTCCCCCTGTGCGTGGGGGCGGTAGAATAATATCCACGGTATCCCCTACCTGTCGTAAGATTCCCCTGTGGGTGGGGGCGGTAGAATAACACCCACGGTATCGCCTGCTTGTCGTAGGAGGTAACTGAAAGTGGTCCCAGGAGTTCCCCCCTGTGGGTGGGGGTGGTAGAATAACACCCACGGTATCCCCTGCCTGTCGTAAGAAGCGACTAAAATGGGCCTCAGGGGCTCTGAACTTTGTAGCGTGGATTGGCGACCATGGGGCCCTCAGCTGAGTCCAGACATTGCTTCCACTTACTTGTGCCAGGCTCCTCACTTTCATCTATCCTATCCGCCCTCCCTTGGTCAACTCTTATTCTTTTCAGACCCCGACGGTATTACGTAAGGAGGCCTAGGGAGTCTTTCAGTTTCATTGGCCGATA